>NW_007579726.1:0-66815 GCF_000690725.1 Stegastes partitus
TTAACTGCTGGTTGGAGAAAACTGGAGCCAAAACTAAAGATCTACATTGTTTCTGTTTTGTTTTTTTAAGATCGATTTTTGTCATTTCGTTATACCTTTTGATTTAATGACTTGGGTTTGGTTTGGCACAGTTTTTCTTTGTGTACTTGTTTTTACAAAATTGCAGGCTGAATAGGTTTTTTGTTTTTCCATCTGCAAAGTAGAAGTAACTCATATGTAGTACAATAATGTTTGATTCTGTGTGGTTAAAACCTGGAACGTCTGCTAAAGTCACACTTTTACATTTGCTGATAAAGAAGCTGATTCATCTTTCTGAGGCTTGAGCTGAACAGGGATGAAGCCTACATTGAAGAAACAAGTCGTACAAACTGCAGAACAATCAAAGACTGATCCAGGACCTGCTGCAGCCAAAACACAGAAACTAAAGTCTGAATGTAAATTATCTGCTGAGCCTTGTCAACATGTAGCTCACCTGGCTGAGCGGGTGACCCATAATCAGAGGCTATAGATCCCTGATGCAGCAGTCGTGGGTTCGACTCCCGCTCATGACCCTTTGCTGCAGGTCTCTCTCCACTTTCCTGTCTCTCTCCACTGCTCTAAATAAAGGCAAAAGCCCAGAAAATATATGTTTGGTTTTTTTTAAACAACTTTAGCAGCTGTTCCAGGTTTTAACCAGCTGAAGTTCACAGAAAAAGAAGCTTATTTCTTTTTACTGTATATGAGTTACTTCTGCGTTTACAGAAGCAAATAAGAAAACTGGAGCAGCCAAAAAAAACAGTTTAACCTGCAGTTTAGTGAGTAAAAGACACTTTAAATTGTGTTTTACATCTAATTTACTCTAAAGTGTAATTCTCAAGGAGGCAAATCGTTAAATTAAATATTATATCAAACTGAGAGAAATCAATTTCTAAAACTTCTTTTTAAAAAAAAAAAAAAAGAAGCAATGAACTTGGCCAATTGTTACTCCATCCAACTCCATATAGTGAATAATTGAGCGAATAAAAGATGAATCTTTAGTTTTAGCTCCAACCAGCAGTTAGGATTTGAATCATGCTGTACAGGACTCAGAAAAGACTGAATATTTCTGAATTTAAGAAAGCATTTTTCACCTCTGGTCGTCGGGATAACTAACAAATAGAACTGAAAACAAAATGAGAAGATAAAGCCTTGCAGCGACGAGCGAAAATAATGCTGGTAACCCTTTATAGTTACTCTATAAATAACGTTTAACTGATGCATGACTCATGATGAATTAATAAAGATGACTTCAGGTTGCACACGTTTAACAAAAAACCTTCAATCAGTGCAGCTGGATTTAATTTTAAACCATATCTATGAAGAAATAAAGCCCACAATCATCACGAGTCCTGCGTTATTTCAGCTTTACTTCAACACAAGTGAATGATTTGTCACCAAAATAACATCTGAACCCAAATTTCAGGGCTTCAGACCAACTTGAAGCCACGTTGGAGACAAAACAGACATACAGCGGATGAACGTTTGACCACTTTTTTTTATTGCACGATTCAACTGACGTGAGATCCTGCACAAAAGTGTTTCAGCACTGCATCAGGGGAGGAAAAAAAAACAACAAAAAAAAACATACAACGTGGAGAGATTGTATGATATTTACAATAGATGCATCACTATGACCACTTATACATTATGTACATATTAGTCTCTGGTTCGCTATGACAGTAGTTACAGAGTGAAACCCTCTAACGCCACGTTACGCCTCAGCTCTACAGGGAATTACAGTGCTTAGGAAAAGAAAACGACGACTGGCTGGACTACATTCACTCAACACAAGAATCAGGGTTAGGATGACGGTCGGTACGCAGGAGGAGGAGGAGGAGGAGGAGGAGGACACTCGTACGACACTCGCTGCACTTTCACAGGTGGGACAAAAAAAAGAACAAAAAAAAAGTGCAGGTACGTTAAAAAACAAAACAAAAACAGCCTCCTGTTGCGTCTGTACAAGTCTAATGTGGGGTTTTTTTTCCTTTTCTGGGGATGTTTTTGGAGATTAAAGGTCAAACACGAGCACCAACGAAAACCTCCCAGAACAGCTGATTGAATCTTCAGAACGTCTCGAAGCACTTTTTAAATCAGCATGATGATGACCGAGTGTGGTTGAGGTGGATAAAAGTGGATTTTTCTTGCCTTTTCTGGTAAAATAAGACGATTTTCACTCGTTTAGAGCTCAAAAATTCAACAGAAACTAATCAGAGAAGGCGTAGAAATCCTGATTTGCCGACATAATGAGCAGATTTAAGGCGTCGTGGGAAATAAAATCGTTATTTTGGACGCTTTAAATTCAGCTAGGAGTCGAGCAGCACCGGCACTCACTTAAGATTTTGACTTAAAAATGATAGAAATGAGGTTGAGGTGAAAACGATGTGGATTTCTGAAAGCCTGAGTTGTTCCCCTGA
Organism: Stegastes partitus; assembly: GCF_000690725.1. Classification (NCBI taxonomy): domain Eukaryota; kingdom Metazoa; phylum Chordata; class Actinopteri; family Pomacentridae; genus Stegastes; species Stegastes partitus. The sequence goes on from NW_007579726.1 coordinate 2,433, forward strand.
TGGCTAAAAACATCCAGGCTGCTGTTAATTATGTTCTCAGTGGTCCTAACGCCAAAGACTTTCACTTAACGTCACCATTTTCAGCTCTTACATCCGTTTAGGTTTAATGAGGCTTTTAGCGAGTAGTGGAGCTTTCTGCAGTGATAATAAAGACCTGAATGTCAGTTTTGAAGCATGAGCGTGTTGTAGGGAGCCGGTGTGGACAGAAAACAGGGTTTCACAGCTGAGATGTGAGTCCTAACATCCCCACCGCGCCGCGCAATCCCCTCGACAGACGATAAACTGAGTTACGAGGTGTCGGCCAGCGTTAAAGCGTCCGACGATAATCGGACTTTGAAGCCTCCTGAGGATTAAAAAAATAACACCGAGGGTCGATAAAAAGTCCAGCGTTCAGGTTCCAGACAGCATCACGGGAGTATTTATACCTAAAAAAAACAAACTTTGTACCTCAGATTTTCAAATACTAAAAAAAACAAAAAAAAGCACCAAAAGGACTCGGCTGTGAAACACAAGTCTCGCTCTCATTCCTTCATTTTTTAAATTTTTTTTTGTTAAATCATCAAACGGAGAGCGTCGAAAACCTCCCGGTAGTGTTTGTTTCTTAGCGGCGGTTTAACCCCTCGTTCTCTGGACGTGACTTGCAGCATCTTTGAGAGAAAAAAATAAACGAAAAAAAAAAAAAGCTGAGCTAAAACAAGATAACAGGTTGTAAAATAGCATCTACAGTTAAACGATCTACGGCTACTGAAGCCTACCCATAGTGTCTCGTTTGATAGGAAATCTGGCATATATATACTATATATATAAAAATAAAAACCATCCATTTGGCAACCTGTTTGACGCCGTACACCAACTCCAGTCATAATAATTTTGGTCTTTGATATACACATATATAGATATAGCGATAAAACTCTGCTGTTCAAGGTAATCCGTGTTGAGTGAAGGAGGGGAGGGCGACTGAGATTCAAGTTAGCAGACGGCCAGTCTAACTTCAGGCTGGATTTTGTCGGGTTTCTTTTGTTTTTCTAATAAAACGACACAAACAACAACAACAACAAACAAAAACAAGGCAGTTTGGTTGGTGGAAGAGTGAATCCAGTAGCTGAAGTAGGTGTCCTGACCTGCTCGTTTGTGCTTTACCACAGATGGTTCGACTCAGTGCAGACAAACAGAAAAACAACAAATAAAAACCTGAAAACGATGATAATAATAATAATAACAAAGAACGAGCGGCTAGCTGAAGGCCGAGCACGTGAGAGATCAGCGGCGTTCCCTGATGACGAAGATGTACAGTGCCTTGGTTCCTGTGATTCTGAAACACGACGGAGGGAGGGGAGGGTAAAAAAAAAAAAAAAAAAAAAGAAGAAGGATGTGAGAGTCTTGGTTTGGTCTGTTGGCGCCCTGAAAGGTCACTTCAGGCCTCGGCTGCTTTCCTCTTGGAGCCCTTCGTTTTGGCCTCGGCTCCGTCCGCCTTCCTGGAGCCTTTAGCGGGGAGGCCGGTGTTAGCGACGGCGGCGGCAGCGTTGGTCTCCGAGCCGGCGGCGTCTTGCGCCGGGCCGTCGGCTCCCTCCAGCTCGTCGTGCTCCATGCAGCACAGCTGGCCGGTGGCGGGCCACGGACGCAGCGCCCCCTCCTGGTGGGCCTTGCAGAAGGAGTTGGGGCAGAGCTGGCAGAAGGCCTCCGAGTTCTTCCCGCAGACGTCACAGTGGTGCCAGGGGCAGTCCCAGCGGCCTGCAGGGGGCACAAGAGCAGGGTGAGCAGGAAGCACACATTAGTCCCTCCAGTCTCTGGCTGGAATACATCCACCAGACACAAATCAGGATTACGTTTTTAACAACACAAAAACTTAAAGCAGTGTCTGGAAAAGATGGAGAGATAAATCTGAGCACAACTGATGAAGCAGAAGGTGAATAAAAACTGATTGTTTTGGGATTTTTTGTTGCTTTTCTGGTGAAAGACTGAACATTATTACTTTTTTTAGACAGTGAAAACTCAAAAGCATTGCTGAACCGTAAAAACAATCCACACATTGACTACTTACAGTCATTCAGAACTGCAACTATAAATAGAATAAACGACTAGTTACCATTCTGTGAACTGATTAATCAGTTTGAGCCATTTTTGAAGGAAAAAAAACCCAAGTTGAAACTGAAAATTTGAGCATTTTCTCAGCTTCTTTTCTCCTCTATGACAGTAAACTGAACATAATTGAGTTTTGGACAAAACAAGACGTTTGAGGACGTCGTTTTGGGCTTTGAATGGCATTTTCCATCGTTTTCTGACGTTTTTAAAACCAAGCAGCCAAACGATTAGTTGAGGAAATAATCCACAGCCACATTATAAATCCTCACATATGAGCATCTGGAACCAGCAAATGTTTGGGATTTTTACTGGAAGACCACAAACGACTGACTTATTTACCGCTAATCTATTCAGCTCAATTAGAATTCAACTAGTCTGCAGTCAAGTCCAGAGCGACATAAACCCAGAAACCAGAACAAATCAAGTGGAAAAACTACGGTATGTGTTTAAAAATAATCTCAAATGAAGCTGAAATGTGTAAAACGTACACAAGTCAACCAATTTACGGGCAGTTTTGGAGTCAAACGGTTCTCTAATCCTGCAGAAAGTCCTCTGTAGAAGATCTAGTGTGTGGAGATTAAATATTATGAAAGTCTGCAGTTTTTTTCATGTTCGACCTTTGAGCTATCAGTCCTGTTCCTTGCTGATAATCTGAACAAACTCTGGTGTGATCCTGCAGTAAAAAGCTAAAGCTGCAGCGTCTCAGGTGTTTTCTCACCGAAGGGTCTCTTGGTGAGGTTCAGGCAGGACAGGTGATAAGCTTTGGTGCAGGTTTTCTTATCACAGAGCACCAGCTGCCCTCCGTCTCTGCAGCGGAAACACTCGTCCTCGGACTTCTTCTTCCCCTCAGTTTTCCTCTTCTTGTATTTCCTCTTCAACCTCTTTCCTTTTGGATCGGCTGCATGGCCGTTGGAGTTCTGCGGAGGAGGTGGAAAACCTTAAAACTTAACCGATGTAGTTTTTCCAGCGAGCTCGTTCTACCACCGTGACCACTCAAACTTCAACAGCAGCTGTTAGTCAGTTAAACTCAGGTTTCTGAGCTGATACTTGCTGTGAATTGCGTTAATAATCTAAATCACATGAAGAAGTTGCAGCTGTGGTTGTGAAGCTCACCTTCGGTCGATCTCCCAGAAAACCGCTGCAGTTCGGAGCTCCGCAGCGGCAGACAGTCTTCTCGTTGCCGAGGCAGTCCAGGTTGTAGTTGAAGGTTAACTCGGTCCCTGAGACCCGAAACATCAAAAACAGGAAAATAAATAAAAGATATAATATTTAAAAATAAATAAATAAATCGTCCAACTTGGTAGAATAACTCCATGAGGCGCGTTCCATCCCAAATCATCACATTTTTAGAGTAACTTCTACTCGACCAGCTCTGATTTGTGTTTTAAAACATCCACATTCTGTGCTGTAAAATTTAAAAGATATTTGTCAAATTTTAGAAGGATACATCAAATGCTTTCCAGGATATGTTTTTTGTTTTATTTTTTAAATTGCCCACTTTCAGCACAGTTTTTGAACTTTAAGGTCTCAAGAAGTATTAAAGATAAAAGGTTAAAAAAAATTAAAATACACCAATATATACTTTTTAAATGATATTGGGAGAATTATTTTGAAACTCGAGGACGTGACTTGGCTCAGACCATCTACCAATATTTGTGTTTTTGTGGAACAACTTGTCAAACCTGCTTCATCGGTTATGGAAGCTAAACAATAACAATTTGACCTATTTTATTTTGTGATGAAGTATTTCAAAATAAATAGTATTTTATTTTTCTTTTATTTTTATTATTGTGACATGCAGCTGAATGTGGTTCAGTAAATGCTACTAGTGGACTCCTGCTTTATCTTTTTTTTTTGCTATTGTGAGTTTGACGGGACTTTTTATGGCAGCTTTTTTTTAAACCTATAATCACAGACTTCTACAGATACTTGTCCAATACTGCAGATTCTGAATCATCAACATGTCGAGAAATACCTGAAAATTTCAGGCTTTAATCTTTAACAGCCACAAATTTCAATACAGAAGAAAAAATGTTGAAAGTGGGTCGATGGTTAATTTTAAAGAAAATGTTATATTATGAAGTATTTGATAAATTAAGACAAAAATTCCAAAAAACATATCTTCATAAATATCTAAACAGACAAACAGAAATTCTCTACAAATTTGCTACATTTTAAAATTAATTATCTTGAAAAGTACGTGATAAATCAATCTAAAATTTACAGATACAAGTTTAAATATTAAAAGATTATGGTAAAAAAAAAAAAACACAGCTTCAAGCGAGTGAGAATTGGCTGAGCAGAAGGCCCCATGATGACTAGAGGTGGAATAACCCATAAACGACTAAAATAAAACCTTCTCTCACCTGACGGGATGTCACAGACGGCGAACAGACCGACCCGAGTGTCGCCGTTCACCGTCCACTTCTGAGTCTCACAGTTGGGCTGACAGCTGTGGTTCATGAAGCGAGAGTAGTTTCCTTTCGGACCGGCGTCGATGATTCGGTCCTTAAAAAACACAACAGAAAGAAATTCTAGTTTCCTCCACCTGAACCTTTTGTTATATTTCTTGCAATAAAAACCAACAACAAACACCTCCTTCCTGCGGTTTGTATCGTATTACCAGCAGATCTGTTTAATATCTGTGGTTGTAAATGTCGTATTGGCTACTGTAATGCTGCAGTTGTCTGTCACGCAACATTCCCAATGCAATACTGTTCATGTAGCTCCCAGTGGAAACGGCTGCTGCTGCTGCTGGGCAAACAGAACCCGACACACTGCGGAGCTGCCCGGAGACACTCAACAGAACCCACACGGGAACACAAAGCACAGCAGACACAACACAGCATAGGACCGGCGCCGACCTTGTCGATGGTGAGCATGTAGAAGTCGGTGATGTTGTTCTCGTGGGCGTACTTGATCCTCGCCCGGCACTCCTCCTCGTCGATCAGCTCCCCGATGTACTCGTTCACAAACTCCCCCTGTTTGAGAAACGCTGTGATCAGAGCGGACACCAGCCTTTTCCCACAAACATGGGCACTTTAAACACGCTCTCTTGCACATATCTACAGCTGTATATTGCAGATAAACAATCATTTTCTTCTATAACCTCCTGCTGCTTGTTTAAAACGGATCAAACTTCTTGTGTGTGTTCACATGTCTGGCCAAGAAAGCAGATTCTTATATCAGCGGGTCATAACAGATGGCCGATAACGATGTCAGCTGAAGGTTTACAGCTTTGTTTGAAAATCTCACATAAAAATAAATAAATCTGAAGCCTGTTCTTATTTTTCTAAGTGAATGTATGCGTTTAAAAGTAGTATTTTAGTTCTGCTGCTGCCAGTGAATCATTAGGATAACAGCTGGTATGATAATATGTTAATTCTGCGTCAGGAAAGATTTAATAGTCTTTACTGATGGGCGGGAAAAGTGTGCATCTATCATCAACCGATCAAATGAATTGGAAAATATCAACATCTGCATTCCAATGTTTATGTTTTACAGCCTTATATCACAGCATTTCATTTCAAAGTGAGAATCCTGCCTGTAATATTTATCAGCATTGTATATAAACTACTCTCGGTAGATGGTTTACTGCTACAAAAGCACCAGAAATACTTCAGCATGCACTCCAAGTAAAGCCAACCAGTGCAGGGTTTTTTTAGAGGAGAGTTTGTAACATTTAAAAATAAATTAAGCGACTGCAAACGAATGTCTTGACATTTTAAAAGATTTTGAAAAAATGAAACCGTTACTGGAAGAATCAGAACTCTGGTGGACAAACTACAGAGAAGAGTGACCTGTAATAAAACAAGTCTTTGGCTTTTCTGTATTGTAGTTGTTTACAGGCTGACACCAACATTAATTAATCTAAAATGAGCCTTGCAGACCCTAATGAAGACTTACAAGTTGATGTATGTTGGTCTGTTTGTTCGCTTATTTGCTTGAAGAATAAATTATGTCAATGCCTTGGGTGGTTTTTTTAGACATACTGACCATTATCAAGTGTAATATGTGCGTTTTCTTTTGACGTCTCACACCTGAGACGGCGTTTCATGGCAGGACGACCCTCTGCTCACCTTCTTGATGTCCCTCAGGGAGATCAGACCCCAGCCTTTGCCCGGCGTCTTGATGATCTGGGTCTCCGGGTAGAGGCGTTTGGTGAAGTCCTGGTTGCAGCAGCGCTCCCCGCTGGGACACACCTGAGGGTGGCACTCGTACTGCAGCATGCGGTTCAGGCACTCGGACTCGAACCCGCACGGCCTCTCGTCGGTCGGCTTGCAGTTGCACTTGGGGATCTCGGAGATGTCGGCGGTGTAGACCTGAACCTTGCCGAAGGGTTTGTTGACCTGAGAGGAGGGAGCAGTAGGGAAAAAAAAGCTATATATCTCTCCTCCATTTATTTATTGATGTGCAGCAAACTCCTCTCATGCAGCAGGTTTGTATCTGAAACATAAAAAGCAAAGAGTGGCTTTTCAGACCTTGATAAATTTATACGGGGGCGGTTTTCGGCTGTTCTCTTGAGCTTCCTTGGCCTCTCGCTTCAACTTCATCTCCTTGAATCGAGCTTCAGCCTCCAACAGAGCTGCAGAGAGGACAAAAAACAGCATAAAAACACAGTACATTTAGTTTAATCTGGGGAAATATTCATTTCAACGCTTAGTTAAAGGCGATCCTTCAAAATAAAAGTCCTTCTGGTTTATACTGAGCAGCAGGTGAGCTGATATTTACACAAAACACATCATTTATTGCGGCTTTTCATGGACTTTTGTACAAGGTTAAAACAGGAAGCTGCATTTTTTACTAGATATTCTTGATCTACAATTAAGTCAATGTAAAAAAGGAATCAGAGAAGACAGAAGTGATTCCTGCAATTATTTCTGTTTTTTGTTCTTTTCATTAGCAATCATTTGACTAAGACATGAATAAAATATTGCAAAGCGGCGGCGGAGACCCCTCACCGTTCTTGAAGACTTTGCCGATGCCGGTCCTCTGATGCTTGCTGCCCCTGTCGCCCTCCATGTAGGGAAACACTCGGCCCTGGTGGGTCCAGAAGTAATCCTTGGAGCCGAAGAAGAACACCGGGAACTCTCCGATCTCGTGCTTAAGGTGCTGGATGTTGGTGGGAATGCTTCTTGGGTGGTGGATTTCTGCCGGCCACCATCTAAGAAGAATATAAAAAGCCAGGAGCAAGAATAAGTCACTTGTTCAGTTTAAAAGCAAAAAGAAGCAGCAGCGTCTGTTCTTCTCACCTGTATGTTCCCAGTTTGACCCAGATGATGTCCCTGTACTTGGGCTTCTTCCCGGCTCGGCAGTCGTTGCAGAACCAGCTCCCGTCGGGCATGGCGATGTTCAGGCAGTCAGGGTGGAAAGCCGCGGGGCAAGACTCGCAGCACAGCAGCTGGCCTCCTGCAGCACGAAAACATAAACCGAATTAAACCTGAGAGGACGCGGAGTAATTTCGATGTTCACTTATGAGTCAGCTCCGTTTTTATAGAGCATCCTTCTGCACAGGGGTGATAAAAACAAGCTTAGTCTGACTAAAAGCCAAAAAGAAAAGGAAAACAAGCTGCCGCATAGGTGTTTGTTAATCGACTCAAACACATGCTGTTGCGTCCTTTGTGAGACAACAAGGAACAAGGCTGGCGGATTTCTGCAGGGCTTCGCTTTGGTGGCTAAAACTCCCAAACATAAAAGCAACCAGACGGCTAGAAAAGACGAGCTCTCCTTCTGTGTTTCTGCATCATCTCGAGCACACAAAACTGGCAGCGACTTCGACTGAAAATCGCCTCCCAGGAGCCGTTCTTCTGATTTTCTAGCAGCATGCGAGATTAACGGCTCCGCAGTCAAGATTTAGAGCGGTCGGTCGTGCCAAAACGGTTTTCTAACTGCCCTTCAGAGAGATTAGGGCAATGGTTTTCATGCTACACTCTGTTGCTCCGGGGCAACACTAGGAAAATCTACAACCTTTTAACGTCACATAACTCTCTTTCTGCAGAGCTGCTGTTGCTGTGCATTAAAGCAGAGACTCCTGCAGAGTTTTAAACGCCGACTCTGCATATTGCCATGATGTTAATAAGTGCAGCTACTGTTGATGCAGTTATCTGCGAAATAAACCGATCGATAGCCAGTGTGAGGCACAATCTGGGCAGCTTAACACCTCTGCTGAATAAAAGAGGGAAAAATGTATAGCACAGTGGTTCTTCTTTAAAATCAGAGGAGGTCTAGTTCAATATTCAGAAGCATCGCATTAGAAAAAGTTTGAAGCAAAAAGGACATTTAGTTAAATAACTGCCTTTTCTGTAGAAATGCCTTTTTATGCTCGCTTGAGGTGATTTTTCACTTTCTTGAAAGACTAATTGCGCTTCAAGGGAGATGAAAACACCTTTTCTAAATAAGTTTTGACGCTAAAAACATTTAATTCACACGACTGATCGGCTGTTTCTTTGGTCTTCGTCTCTGGACAGCATGAAACACGACCAATACCAGTTGAACAAACACAACTTGCCTGATTTTGTCTCACAGATGGACAAAGTTTCGTTTATTTCTTTCAAGTATATTTTGCAACAACAGTTTTTTTCCCCCCCAGCTTCGTCTACTGTTGTTACGTAGCGTTTATCACGACCTTATCAAAAGCAGTTAATGGAAACAAGTCTAATTCACAATTTTTCTTTAAATATTTTTGAGATATTTAAAAAATTCGCCTCAGAATTCACTTGAAAATTATACAGAATCACAACTGTCGTCATCTGACATTAATCTCAGCTGCACAAAAGTGCCTCAAAACAAAAGCCATCAACACCAGTAGCTGCCCTCCCCCGCCGACAACAGGAGAGGTGACGAACCTTTAGAGCAGACGAAGCACCAGCTGACGTTGACGTGACTGTGGTGGCTGTAGCCCTTCTTGGCGTTGAAGTGGTTGGTGCAGATGATGGCGGTGTTGGTGATCATCTCGCTCCCCGCGGCCACGCACTGGTCGCCGACGTGATACGCTACCGGGCAGCGCAGGCAACGCATCAACCTCCCTACAGCGCAGAGAGAGAGAGGATTGGACACCAGATTACACTTAATATACTGATGAACAGCTCTGCAGCACATACAGATCTTCACTGTTGATTATTTACTTGATTAACTGATAAGCTTTTTGGTCTATCGAGTCGTAGAAAACGTTGAAAAATGTCAGTGCTTCCCAAAGCCCAACATAAAATAAAATCACATATGTTGCCCAAAAGTCAAAGAATAAAGAAACCAGAAAACATTCACATTGAAGAAGCAGGAATCAGAGAATTATGACTTTATTTATTCTAAAAAAAAAAAAACCAGACTCAAACCACCTATTCAGTCATGAAAATAGATATTAATTCAGTAGTTGACAATGAATTGATGGATTTGTTGCAGCTCTACTGGTGAACAGAAACTCAGTAACCCAAAATAATGAAACCATCATTTAATAGCTGAAACTACTTTTAGTCACAAAGACGTCAGACCTCTGATATTTTCACATTAAACTATAATTTGCTTTTGTCTTCAGGTCCAAACAAGACAATTCCTGTTGCAGAAACATTTCTGCAGATAAATTCTGAATCCTACATGTAGTTTTTCACTGTACTTTCCACACCTTTATTGATACAGATGTTTTTTCACGTGTAAAATATTTCTGTCCATTAATCATCATCTCATCTAACTTTTCTGAAACTCAAAATGTCATAATGCCTTCCTGGTTGATAAGAATGACGATTTGTTGCCTTTACAGCTGTAAAATCACAAACTTTCAACCTGCTCAGCTTAAAAAAGCATCGTGTGTGAATGTACAAACTGATGATAACTAAATCAGAAGAAGCTTAAGCTGACTCACCCTTGGTCGACCTTTGCTTGGTGCGGCAGCCGTAGTGGCAGCTGAGGCAGGCGTGGAGCGGGCAGCGGAAGCCCCTGTTGTCGAACACCGTCAGGGGGTTCAGGCGGACGCAGGCCTCGTGGTAAAACTTGCCGCAGTGCGGGACGTGACAGCGGCGGACTTTACCATCCGACTGCTTGCAGTTGAAGCACGCGTGAACTCCTGAGAAGACAAAAAGGGAGGAACGCGCTACTAATGTTACTGCTGTTGAAAACTCTCTCGAGGTCGGTTTCCGTGGACGAGGCGCGGCGTCCTCACCTGTGCTGCACGCCTGGCACTGCAGCTTGTCGTCGAGTTTGAGGGACGAACCCAGACAGTGGAGGTGAAACATCCCTAAACACTGACCTTCGCAGGGCACCAGGTCGTCACCGGCCTGCTCACACACCTGCACAAAATCACATACACTCAGTTTAAAACGCAGCAGAAACAGAGACACGTGGAACCAGAATTACAGCGCTTCCCACTGCAGGAACTTTGCAACCATTGTGCACGTTCTGACTGCAAGAACCACCCTCATAGAACTTCTTTCAGAATAAAGTACCGACTTCGGCATCTCAGTTTTGGTTAACTTGGAGAGAACAAACATCAATTTTTACTCTTTCAATTACACTGCCGAGTAACAGCCTTCTCCTCTCGAACATAACCATCAACATAAAAGTCTACATGCAATATAGGCAAGACAAAATATATAAAACTAAAAAAACAGCACTTACAGCAGCTTTGACCATTGCACCACAAAAACAAAAATACTGCTGGATAACCTGATCCAAGTGGAACAAGTTCTGGAGTTTCAAAATGGTTCTCCAAATACAACTCAGATTTATTTTTAAATGTGTGTATATTTTCCATTTTCTGGCTTTAACAGCTCGTGAGATATTGTCGTTGAAACGTAGCATCAAGTTTCGTGCTGAAAGTGGGTCGAGAGACAATAAAAAAGATCTCTCAGAAAGTATTTGATGGATAAAATTTAAAATTGCACTGATATATTTATAAATATCCAAAATTGTAGGCAAATCAGAAATGGTCCATTTTTTTTATGGTTGCAATTGTCCATCATACATCATGTGAGAGGTGTACATGGTGTTTATAGACTTTATTATTTATATTATTTCCCTCTATTTCGTACATTTTGTCTGCATCTATTACGCATTAATTTTTCCTCATTTCTGCTTATGTATTTTGAGCTGCTGCAGTAATTTTATGAGTTGCACCCAGTTATGACTATTTTTCAGCGTTTTGGTGCACAATAAGTCAACATTGTGGTTGTGTTTATGTCTAACAGGGTGCTATTTATAATGCACAGCACTTTGGTTCAACTCCTGCTGTTTTAAATGTGCTTTATCAATCAAACTGACTTGACATGAAGCTGTTGGATCCTACATAGCAACTGTGTGAAAAACCATAAATCACTGAAAAAAACCACCGTATGTCCTTATCCTACAAATTAAAATAGTGAAGACCTACCTGACAGACGAACTCTTTCTTCCGCTCACCCTTCTTCGTCCCGTCCAAACTGTCGCTGGGAGAATCAGGACGTCCTTCACTCCCAGAACCCTGCAAAATTTAGTTGGTAAAGATGAGGCATGAAGAAAAAAGGTGAATCTTTGATAACAAGTTGGTGTGATTTAAGGTTAAAACCGCCTCTCACCTCAGGATCAGGACACGGCGAGGACCGCCTCTTCTTCGCCTTGGAGGGCGTCGCCTGATTCTCTCCGTCCTGCTTCCTTTTCCTCCTGCGCTTTGGTTTCGCTGCATCTTCGTCACCTGCGTGCAGTCAGAATGTTTGGACATTAATGACAGAGCCAATATGTCCGTAAAGCAACTCACAGGAGGTGTCAATTCAAAGGACAAGCCAAGAAATGGTGCTTGTATTGTTGTAACGGTGCAAATACAGAGTGGTTCTATACCAGTAAGGGGACCTTTAGGCTTTTTCACCCATTTCTTGGGCTCTTTCACATCTTTTACGTCAGCTTTCTTTCTTCTTCTCCGCTTTTTCTCAGTTCCTTCTGAATTCAAAGCCTGTGAAGGTAAACTCTCTGTCAGCATTTGGATGTGAAAATCAACATCAGCATTTTTGTAAAGCACAAGATAATTCAACTTTTCAATGGGCAAAGTAGCTCCAATATCAACTAATAAAAAACAGGTGAAATTTTGTGTCTGACATCACCTCAGGTAGAAACTCACCTGTTTTTCAGCGTCTTTGCCAGTTCTGCGTCTCTTTTTAGGCTGCTGGTCCTTGTCGGCCGTGTCTGCTAGCGGCCTTTTAGACATCTTCTTTCGCTCCCTCTTCACTAAAAAAACGAAAGATGTTATTTAACACTTTAATCTGGTTCATTTTAAGACATTTTAACTGTTTTCAGGCAGTTTATCAAAAAAAATGTTTTAAAAGTCCCAGATTTTGCAAAAAAGTTTTGACATTTCTGAAAGAAAGATAAAATGCAACTTTCAAATAGGAGACCGACAAACTTTATGAATAAATTCTGATTTTTTGATGCTGAACAGCTTAAAACACAATACCAATACCCGCTGATAAAAAAACAGAAGTTACAGTTTTGCCAAATGAAAACAATCCATGAAGACTTCTTTCCATTTTTCTGTCATAGATGGCCAAAGTTTTGTTTGTTTGTCGTTTTAATTTTTTTCCCCAGCTGTTGGCAAACAACTGGGTTGGACTTGAAACCTGCCAAACTGCTAAAAGAAACTGTTCAAGCGTGATATTTTGCAGTACGCTGGGGCCGGTTTCTCGTTTTGTAAAGCAGAACTGGACAATACCACGGCCAACACCCAGCATCCTCTTATGGTTTGAGAGCACCGGAGAAGTTAAAAATGTGGATGTTGATGATTTATTTTCCCCTAAAGATGAACAGTTACTTGGGTTTATCAACTGGAATCGGCCAGATTCACAGCGGTTTCTGTCTTCACTGCTAATTTAACGCGAGCTAAACTAGTCCTCCTGGCGTTTCTATTGCTTTGGAAGCATAACATTCCTCTTGCTTCAGTCAAACTGGGGGCCTTTCATCAAACTTGCTGACCGATTGTGTTTTTTATTATTATTTTAATGCGGGTTTGGTCATATTGTGAACATTTTCTTCTATTTAAATTGTCCCACGTGTTTCATTCACACAGCAGAATAAGATGCACAGATAAAGTTAGCCTTTTAACTAAAATCTGATTAACTTAATGGAACAAAAACAATTAAATGATAACTTGGCCTATAATAATACAGAATACAACTCAAGCCAGCCAACATTACTGCTGATGGGAAACGTCTTTATCATTACAGCTGTGTTATGAATGTTCAGCACGCTTTCTCTGAATCAGTATCTGGATTTTTTTTCCCCCACATACTGCAGATTTTGCTTTTTTTGTCCCATATTGCACACCACATCCCACATTTTGTCAGCATCAGCCTGTACTGCTTGCATAGGCGCTTTTGAACGCAGCCCTGGTTTTATTTCCAGCTTCTTCTACTCCGTTTATTACAGACGTTTGTAACGTAGCCTATAGCACCACCCTCTGACGACACTACACAGCTTCACTGAATTGCTCCACAACGTTCAGAAACATTTGCTGATTTGCTTATATGGAAACACAACTACTGAGACCAGGTGTACTTTACTGTGATGCAACATCTCTTTTTCTCCAAAATCAGAACAAGGGAGAGCCAAATTATAAGGATTAGTTGTTGTAAAGTGCAGATTTATTCATGTTTTATCAGTTTTCACCATCAAAAAAGCACACCTTGGCCATTAGAATTGGGTTTTCTCTACAATCAGTGTTCTCAAACAGCATTTTGGACAAATTTCGCTGCATTTCTAAGCTTTAAAGGAGAAATGGACTTGTTTGTATGGGTTTCACTCTTTCTTCTTAAATAAACTGACCACATTGAATGATAGATTCCACAACAAACCAACCACTTCACTGTTTCACTGGCCACATGTTGGCAACTTAAAGGTGAAGAATCTGACCATAGCTGGTAAACACACACCAGCTCGGGCCTGATTTGACCAACACTTGACCGACGGCTATTTCTGCCATGCCACGAGAGTTTCAACTTTCAACCAACCTGGAACTGAAAGTGGAAGTGAGACCGCTTCCGAAACATCATCCGTCGAAGAAACCGGCTTTGTTTTTTTCCTCTTCTTCACGGGGTCAGAAGCGTTGTCCGTCGTCACAGTCGCTTTCTTTCTCCTCACGGTCTTGGTGGGAGACTGGGGCTGTCTGGGTTTCCTCTTTTTCTTCTGAGGTACACCTGATTCAGAAGTTGAGGGATTCTGCAATGGAAAAAACGAATGGAATAAAAGGATGCAAACCAAAATTATACAGTTTTCAGGCGTTTAAATTACGATTATATTGTCTTATTAGGGTTTTAGGACTACTTATATTCCAAAAAGCTCTCAGTACATTCAAAACTTGATTATTTTCCAGATATTTTTAGTTGAAATATGGAATAATTGATGGTTTAAATGACCAGTTCTGCTCTGCTAATGTCTCAGTGTGTGCCTGCTTTGATTGTAGAATTAAACACGTACAAAATATTACAATATTGTTTATTTTCCTACTTCCCAGACTTGTGTAGGAACTAGAGCTGCTCCTACCTACAACTCTGCTAATTGATCAGGTTTCTTGAACGTGTAGATTTACAGATTTTCAGATCATTATGCACTAAATAAATTTGGATTTTTTAAATCCTGGACAAAACAAGACATCTGAAGACATCACCCTGCGCTTTACTAAACTTAAAGATGTTTCAACAGTTTTTGAAATGTGTTGAGCTAAGTGATTAGTAAAAAAATTTATCAAAATATTTGTGACGATTTTAGTTTCTGTTACCTGTGAGGATGGATGTGGTTGAAGCATTGCTTTGGAAGAAACCGTGGCATTCAGCTTCTTTTTGGACAAGAAAATATTTAGATCGCCGGTTCCCCTTTTCTTCCATTCCCCAGCTTTGCGTTTTGTTCCAGGTGCTTTTGTCTTTTTCCCTGTTGAAGTGCTATCTTGGGGCTGGGGGGCCACGGAGGGTTCACCAGCAGGACCCGCCAGCAGAAAGGGCAGATCGGGGCTGAGTCGACACTCTCCGTCCAGGTTCACCTCGTCGCTGTGCACCGGCTTCAACTTCTCCAAGATGAGGGGGTTCAGGTGAGGCCCGCTGTCGTCGTACACAAACCCGAAGTTGGTCATGCGAGTATCCAGCGACATGCTGAGAGCCTCCTTGGCCTGAATGATGCCCATGTTCCACTGAGCCCGGAGTTTACGGGGTATAGAGGGAGTCGTCTGCAAGACACAGGGACAAACCGGCAAATTTCTAAGACAAATGACACATTACAGCGATGATGCTCAAATAGTTGGATATCAGCTATAGCTACGAGAACACTTAGTAAAAGCAGGACAAAGATTAGCTGCCCAAATATGTGTTCCAGTGTCAACTGAAAGTACGATTGACCTAGCTTCTTGTGTAACTGATGTATATTTACAAAAATAATTCACAAAAACGCCTTCAATACACCAAATATGGTCATCAAGCAGTAAAATACATGTCAGTATCTTCCTCTAATTTAGAATTTCTTATTTTATTGTGTTGTATTATGTTCTTACTGTACACTATGTGTGATAGGGGTTTTTCTTATATCAGATTTTGTTGCTTTTATTGAATGATATGCTGTACTTTCACTTTTCCCAAGACAAACTTCCCTATGGGACAATAAAATAAATCTTATCATATAAAACTTGGAATGGACTTGACTAGCTTTCTAAAAACTGAATAACAAAGAAAACGAAACTTGCACCAACCATTTTAAGGAAGTGCAATGTTTTAATGTTGCAAGGAGTCCGAGGCCAGTCTTTCCAAACAACAGCACATCCTCTACACAGTCAATATGCAAAGACATCGCTTAGAAAGTGGCTGATTTACCTTTTTGTGGATAACCCGGGAGGCCGGCTGTTTCTTGCTCTGGCTGAGCTCCTGGTATTGATCCTCCCCAGTGAAGGACACCATGTTCTTCTCGAAGATGTAGCTTCTCTCTGGGGCATCTCCAAAATACTGCACATGGTAAAAAAGGCCCGTCCTGCTGTTGACTGTTTAAAAAAACAACACAAAATGCAAGAAGTTAATAAAAATGTTATCCAACTGGCACTTTTAACCTGGAAATGTACCATATATACTAACAAATAAACCACAAAGCTCTATTTGTTAACTTTACGACAGAAAAGTTACAACTTCGTAACAAGCATATCTCACTTTTCGGTTTCTGTTTGACATGATTGTTGATTTCTGGGTCTGTGGTCACCATGCAGGGCCACCAGGGGTATCCTGACACCTTTGTCCAAACCAGATCCCCAACAGAGAAGCTAATTGGCAAAGGAGGCGCTTCCGTTTTCTTCTCCGTCACTTCAGGAGTAGTGACGGGTTCAGGCTGGAGCAGAGGAAGAACGATTAGACAATCAGTAAATGTTGGCACCCAACACATTTTCTTTCCTGGAATCAGTGCATTTTTTTCCTCACATACTTTTTTTAAACACATGTGAAGTGCTATTTGTGGCAAAAGCTGTGCATCAGAGTTCAAAGATTTGGTCTTCGTAGATCAATTTTCCACAATTTCTAATGTGGAAATCAAAATAAAACCCCAGACATTTGACGAAACTTTTATCACACTTATTGAACATTCCCTGAAGGTCACCTGATGTTTATTTTTTTTGTAGAAATGTACAAGAATACATCGTCTAATGTGAAAATCTATTTCATGTTATAGTTCTCATCAGTATCCCCAATGCATATGAGCAAATACTTGAATTTCAACAGAATTAACCTTTATATTTCAACTCTCTGTAGAAAGCCTGCTACTGTTCAATGACATTTATATATTCCAGGTTCTTTTGTCTTAATACCATCTGCCAGAATAACTGTAACGTTTCTGTGCTATGGTTTATCTTTAAACCAGTATTAGAAATGCAAATTACAGTGTACTACAGTGCATACATTTGCAAAAGGAAAATAGCAGTTCTGGCTTTAATCAAATATTTTTTTCTTAATGATACGAATAAAAGTAAAACCTCAGCAGCTGCTCCAGCTCCCTCTACAGCATTCGTGTGATCAAGTGGCTCCACGGGGATTACGGAGGGACTGAAGTTTGTTTGAAGGTTCGGTTTGAGAGGTCTTCCTCCCTTCCTTTTCTTCGGGTCCTGTCTATCATCTGCTCCAGATATAGTACCATCAATGGCTGTGGCCAAACTGGTCCCATTGGCACAGCACGGCTCGAACAGCGGCTGGTTGATCACCTGGGGTATCGTCACCTTGAGTTCAGGTTCAGCGTGAGGAATGCAATCCAGCTGATGGGTGCCATTGGTAGCAGGGGCTTCAGCGCCCTTCAGCATGGGGGGCTCCGGGGTGCAAAGCGTCGGCAGCGCGTCTTGGTCACCGTTCAGCACAAGGGAGGTGAGGTCTTTGAGCCTCTCGTGGCTGTGGTTGCTGTGACTGTGGCCAGGCATCTTCTGCAGACCGCCGTCTTGTAGTGTGGCAGCCAGCTGTGCAGCAGCTTTGTCCATTAGCAGAGCTGGGTCACTGCCCATGTCCCCCCGTCCTTTCCGTACACTCAGGGACTCCGGTGGCTGCTTCATGCTGATCGGGTTGGCTGGTTCGGGCATCGAAGGCAGGGAGCTACCTTTGCTGTCCATCCCATCTAACCCCCTCCAGGCTCGCTGAGCTGCAGGGAGAGGAGCACACGGAAACTTCTTATTGCACAGGTTCAAGCAGAAAGCATTAAGATCATGCAGGCAATGCTGTGCTCTTCATTCTGCACATTTTGCAAAATGGCATTCTGGGATATGAATCCTGTGAGCATAACATTACACATTTTACAAAATGGCACTCACTTGCTTCAGCGGAGCATGAACGGAGAGCTTGGAGGCGACACAGAATACTGCACCTGTCACGGAATGTTCCAGCCGCCTAGTTTTGGCTGTTTTTATAAGAAAGTGGAGCGACTCGATTGACCACAAGTCTGAAGCAACAATGCCTCTGTCTAGCCAGAGAATATTAACCCCTCAATGAAATCTACATCCACACACTGATCACAACTAATGTGAACGAGGTCAAGTCAAACCAACACTCGATTACATCCATGCATACGAGCAACAAAAAAGGGGGAAAAAAGACACACACAGGGCGGCCGGAAAACCTCTTACCGCGACAATTTTAAGTTGGCTTTCTGCTGGAGAAGGGACCAGCTAGCTGCTAGTTGCAGAATGTGGCTGAGCGGTATGGAGAGGCAGCCTGCAGGCTCCACCGCATGCAGAATGCCCAATGAGTGGGTGGCTAGCCGTGCCGCGTTACCACCGCATTACCGGCTAGAAAAGCCGCGGAAATGAAAGCAGCTGACAAGCCGGACCAGCGCAACTGGAGTGCGAATAATTGCTGGAATTGAATGTATCCCACTCGAGCTGCAAGCTAGTGTGTCTATTGTGCTTAACGGCACAAGGTAGTTAGCTCGGTCGCAATGTAACGGCAGCACGGCTGAAGTTGTCTAATTACTGTTAAAGCGAGCGTTTGCAACAACCGTTCCGTCCTGATGTTAACCATTAGCGTTAAAGTGTAGCCGGTGGGATGCCAGCGATAGCTAGCGGCTGCTCTACCATGTAATGCAAGAAAGGGGATCCGACTATTATCTGAAGCGGAAGCCACGATGTGGGAATCTCATGGATCCCTGCAACGGACAGGCGGACGAGCATATTCCCATCGCGCACAACCGCATCTCTGTCATCACTACAGTCAGCCATTACGCTGGATTCCAGCAAATAGACAAAGCCGCCATCCCGAAGGGCTACACGAGCTAACGATGCGAAGCGAATGCTAAATAAGCCGTAGCGTCGCCGGACGTCTTGTGGCAGCCCGTTTAAGCTGTTCTGCTTTTGTGTCGCTCATATGCTTAATTTGCAGGCGCCATGACAGCTCGTTTGAAAAAGAAGCTAACCGTGCTAGCCAAAGCTAACCAGCTTCCCATTGAAGCCCAGTCAAATTAGCACGGCTAGCTAGCTAGCTCCTCTCGCACTAAAATGGATGGTCGGCCCCGAACATCTGCACATAGAAAAACTCCCGGTCGGCTAACACCGCCGGGTTGACAATAACATGAAAGACCGTGTCTCTCGGGTTACCTGTTGAACGTCCTCTCGGCGGTTAAAGGGAGGAAATGTCCGTATTCATCCTGAAAAGCGGAGGGTTTCATTCAAGTCGAATCAAAAGCTTGCGGGAAACTCAAACTCTCCGGCCGACCAGCGCGAAAAATACTCACTTCGGATTGGTCGGCGGCGCAGAGAGGATCCAACCGGTCCTTTCAAAAAACCAACCGTAGGAAGTAGCTGACCCCGGAGCCTGCCGTCCGTTTTCACCCACTGTCACCGCTTTAGCGCCCTCGTTTTAATATTTAGTGCCTTAAAAATCACCGCATGTGTTTATTTGTTTATTTGAACAACAATGTAAATGGACTGTGACGTCTTAGAAAACAGGAACCCTCAGGGAACGTTTCATGAGAAGTTCCCTGAAGGTTGCTGTTTTTTGGGGCTTTTATGACAAATTGTGACTTTTTTAAAAATAAATAAATAAAATTATACAGAAATTAACCATCCGGGCATCTTAAGGGAATGTTCCCCGAAGGTTATTGTTTTGTGTTTATAAAAAAAAAATGTGACCTTTAAAAAAAAAAAACAAACAAAAAAAAGTATACCAAAAATAGCCATCTGAGCATATTAAGGGAATGTTGAAAGAATGTTCTCTGAAGATTAATGTTTTTGGGGTGTTTATCACAAACTGTGACCTTTATTTAAATAAAATTATACAAAAACTAACCATCGGGGAACCTTAAGGGAATGTTTAAGAAATGTTCCCTGTATTTTTTGGGGTGTTCATAACAAACTGAGGCCTTTTTCAAAATAAAATGATGCAAAACTAACCATCGGGGAACCTTAAGGGAATGTTTAAGAAATGTTCCCTGTATTTTTTGGGGTGTTCATAAAAAACTATACAAGTCATCTGCTTTCTGCAGGATAAACAGCCAAAACATTGAAAAATAATAATATCAATGTCATGTACAATATTACTTTCTCAATGATTTTTGCAATATCAGTTTTTATTATTTTGCAATATTTCACTTTCATGTGCAATATTTTGATTGAATCTGCAAAATGTAATTTCCTGGTGCAATATTTCAGATTCATATGAATATGTCCTTGATTTTGGATGTAATGCTTTATTTGAATTCAAAATATTTTATTATCCTGTATTTAATTAAACCCTGCTGTATTTTATTTAATTTTATTAATCTTTTCTGTTAAAGTGCTTTGAATAACTTTTATGTGTGACAAGGTGCAATGTATATGAGAACATTTACTTAATAATAATAATAATAATAATAATAATAATAATAATAAGAAGAAGAAGAAGAAGAAGAAGAAGAAGAAGAAGAATTGACTTTAATTAACTGGAAAAATACAGCCTCTCATAAGCAGAAAAGCTCAAACAAAAGCATCATTGCTTCTTTGATTTACAACACGTGTCCTCTGATTGTTCTAAGTGGTCAAAGAAAACATTTGACAAATTATTAATCAGTGCCAGATAATGCCGTGAAGCACCAACATGGTTGGGGCACATGGCAGCTTTACAGTAAATTAAAGGCTAAACCTGCAGTACCAACAAAAGAAGCTGAGAGGCGTTAATCTGACTAATACTCCCAGCTTTAAAATAGAAACCACCACCCTCTTTCTTTTTCAACTTAACTTGAATGCATAATAAGTACGTATTCGGATGATACAGTGCTACAGATTTAGGTTTTTTTTTTTATTTAGACAATAATATCACCCCCAAAATCCTCTCTCTGGCCTCAAACAAGGACAGAAGCAATCCCCTCTGAAAAATGACAGCGACATAGGAATGGTTTAATACATCAGACAAATCATTTGGAGAGAAAAAAAAAACAAGACATAACAAAAACAAAAGAAGAACAACAAAAAAATTGTCTAAAAAATACTCCCACACACTATCTAACTTGCAAACATACATTTATTGGTGATTTTTCTGTGCCAGATCAGTCACTTTTACCAATATGACCTGGTGATTGTGTTAATTTCTACATGTATACACTATTGCTGACTGTATTTATATATTGTATATATACTGAGAATTTATTATTCTCATTAATACAGTTATTTGCTAAATGTGTGTATTGTGTGTATTTTTTTCATTGCAACTGCAGGTTCATCCACATATGTGGCCTCTAAGTGCAGCTTTTTTAAGAATGTGGTTCTGGCCTTGGATTTTACTCACTCTATTAAACAGTACGTCTATGATTCTTGCATTCTGTATTTTATTGACAGTTGTCATCAGGCCTTCCTATTGTATGTGGTGTATGTTGATTGGTTGCAACCACTCCCTGCTTAAAATGGCTTTGCGATGTACAAAACCAGATTAAGGCCTGGCAAAAATTTTTTTCAAGTGAGACACTTTGCATGTGCGGGAGTCTTTTTGAAAGTTTTGCAAATGCACATACCTCTGCTACATACCTGTCTCATGAAACAGATATGTAAAGAGTTACATGTCTTCAACAAACACAATCAGCAAACGCGTTTACAGGCCTGCACCACACTAGGTCATAGTCCGAGAGGTGTGCACGCATACACTGTGTGCTTACTCAAGCACGTGCATAAACACACCCGTATGCATTTCTGAATACATCTCTCCTGGAGCGATTCACAGTTCTCTACCTCTGGTCATATCTTGTTGTTCTTTTGTAATTGCTTCCTCCACACCTCATCTTTATCTAGCTGCTATAATATGTAAATTTCCACAGATAGGGCTCATTAAAGTTTATTATATATGAGAACAGAAAGAAACCAAGGTATATGGTTATGTGATTTCTTAACTCTCATATTGATGTTTTCAAATAGCCTCTATACTACAAGTGCAACATCAGTTACATCACTGTTTTTATGATTCCTAATGTATCAAATAAGCATTCCCACTGTTTTCGTAGATAGATAGGGTGCTTTATATAAATCATTAGTATTTACAATAAGGTGCAAATTGGTGATATTCACAATGAAGAAATCAAATTGAATCAACTTTATTCGTTACACAGTTGTACATGGCACAGTGAATAGCAAAATGTTTTGTGTACCGGCTTGTACACACAAAACAGGGTAACAGTGCAAAAAGGACACACAAAACAAAAAGCCTGTGTATGTATAGACAATAAATACAGAAAATGTGATGCAGTATTTACAACTTGGGTATAAAAACTTACGTTTTTTGGGGGAAATAAATAAATAAAAAATAAATAATAACAATAATGAGTATATAGGTGCTGTATTACGCCAAGAATAATTGGTTAAACTGAGTCATTGCAAAGTAGTACCAGGTTTTTTATTTGCACATTTCTTGTTGTACTTTTAAAAATGTCTGATCCGTGTGAGCGCACCGACAGGACTGCTGCTTCATCTTCATTTCCAACAAACGGATTCTATTCTTGATGCTTTTATTTGATAAACGCGCCGGCGGTTCCTGTTTCCTGACATGCGCAGACCGCACATTCCCTCACAAACAGTTTTGACGTCATTCCCGGGCTGTCCGTCCGTCCGCGCGTCACGGGGAAGGGCAGAACATGGAGCCACATTTTCCGACGTGCACTTCAGTCTGAGCTCGTTAAAGCGTCGGAAGGTTTCGGTTTGGCCCTCTATGAACCAAGTTAGCGGTGCTTTCGTTCTCACTTCTTGAAAACCCAGACAGCTGCTAGCTTAGTCGCTTTAGCTAGCCCTGTAACTTTTACTGTAACTGTCAGAAAAGGGAGCGACTTGACTCGGCGAAGCATGGCGTTAATCCTGTTAACGAGGTCCAGGGCACCTTTAATGAAAACCTCTAGGTCGCTAAAGAACGAATTCCGCAAAGGTAAGTTACCTGTGATTTGGCCTTATTTCTTGCTTTAACGCGCTGTTTACGATGGCGAAGTAACAGAGGCTAACAGCTAGCATGTTAGCATCCATGTAAAGAGTGTTTACAGGCAGGTCTGTTTCGGTTTTCAGGAAGACTCAAGGTGACAGCAGATAACTGGGCATCACATTTCGAAAACACTACCGATAATTCCCAGCTACTGCTCCGTATTGAAGCTGTGTTGGCTAATAAAGGCTGTCACCACTGTCTGAATTGAATTATGGAGTGGGGCAACATAATACAGGATTCAGGTTATCTGAGGACAACCTGAGCAGAGCGCCCCCTCCCCTCGCTGCAGTCTGAGAGGATGCTGGTTGCTATGGCACACAGCCTCCCTCCTGATTATTCAGCATCCACCAGATATCCTCACACAGCAAGATAGAAGGCACCGAGTCATGAACAAAGCTGTGTTTTGCCTCTATGGTATGCAGATTTTAGTTAATTTATTCAAATGTCACAGTATAGCACAGTTTATCTTTGTGCTGTTTCACATCAAATACTGTGTCATAACATTGTAGCATTGTTGTAAATGTAAAACACTGCAGGAAGCCGGCCCACAGCGTTTGATTTGCATTTTGGGTCGATATTAATGCTGGAAAACAATGCAATTTGCAAACAACGAAGGTTGCAATTTAGGTTATTTGTTCTGCAGCACATAACATTGTTGTTATGTCACAGTGTTAATGGTGTCTTTTGGGGAAAAGCTCCACCACCTTTTACATCTATTACACAGTGAATAGTGAGCCGAAGCAGAACTTTAAAATAACAAATCCTTCAGGCCTTGTAATTGTTCTGCACACCTTTTTAAATGATCAACCAACAGATCAATAACATGTCTAATTCTACTTTTTTCCCACAAGTTTTATCACATTTTTTTGGTCTTGGAGCATGAACAAAAGCTTTACTCTCACGTAAAGTGAGTCAAAAATACCAGATTTATTACCTTTTCTCTCATGAGCAGGGATGAAAACATTTGAAAAGGTAACTTCATGCACCCAAGTAATTACTTAACTCATAATATGACATAGAAAATAACCAACTTTTTCTGTTGTTAAAGCAGAAAATGTTTGGTGTCATTTTAATTTATTATTATCAAAATGAGCATTAGATTAACTATTAAAC
This sequence comes from Stegastes partitus, assembly GCF_000690725.1. Taxonomy (NCBI): domain Eukaryota; kingdom Metazoa; phylum Chordata; class Actinopteri; family Pomacentridae; genus Stegastes; species Stegastes partitus. The sequence goes on from NW_007579726.1 coordinate 26,501, forward strand.
TAATTGTCAACCCTTTTTATCATAAATTAACCGTTTTGAGTAATATTTTAAGAAAAAGAAAGCCCAAATCCTCTGATTCCAGCTTCTGTAATTGTAATATATTCTATTTATTTACTCTTCACTGACAGTAAACTGAATATATTTGTGTTTGTGGACAAAACAAGACATGGGAGGTTGTAATTTACTGCTTTGGGAAACACTCATCAACGTTTTCCAGCCTTATCTGACGCTTAATACATGCTTAATAATCTCTAGTGAAAATAAACATTAGTTGCAGCCTGCTGTGGCATATACATGTTCATTATGGGATATTTTGCCTTACTGTTTATACCTTGTTAATATTTTTTGATGTGTAAAATCCTTGTAGCGAATGCTTCTAAGAATTACGCAACATTGCTCTTTTATAAGCTTTTTGCATCAGTGGCTGTCAGTTTTTTAATCCTGTGCGATGATTAACAGATAATTCTCAGCATCACGGTGTAAAGTTATATTTTAGCTTCATGCATCAGTCACTTGCATGACTAACAGGCATCATAGCACTGCCTAAACACTCAGCTAGACATCATCGATTTTATTCACGTGTCCACCTTTTTTTAAATGGATCATATTCTTACATTTATCTGCCCACTGACTTCTCATGAACCGGACTTCAGTCAAAGTGAATGTGGCTTCACTCAGTAGTTTCATATCACTGCATGTGTTTAATAACCCTTTTAACATAGCTGTTGTATAGCCAGTGCAGATATAAACGTGATTAATAGGAGTCTCACAGCGGACGGCGAATAGCATCAGAGGCTTATGCTACAGGAGAAACCTTTTATGTGTGCGGTTAGCTTGATGTGTTTCCTCAATGCATCCAGGCTGCTCTTATAAATAGATGAGAGGGTCATAATGGGGATTTGCCTGTCTGCAGTGGACGGACTGAGACTGTGCTGTTGGCTTTGGGCCCAGATTATCAGACAAATTGCAGGGCTTCCATGAGGAAAGGTCACTGCCTTTTATAACTCCACCTGGGACACGCTTGGTTCCTGGAGTTGAGTTCCTGTAGTTTGGCAGACGCAGTTGCTTCCCGGTAATGAAATCTTCTTTGCATATTCCTGAAAGTGTTCTGGGTGATTATCAATAAACAAACGAATGAATAAATGAAGATAAAGCAGGAAACTGAAGCTTGAAGTTCACAGTAATCGTGGCTTCTTGTTGAGCTTCGGTTCTGCTCTGACAGCTGAACATTGACCAGTTTGTCGTCTTTGCAAAGTAGACGTCTAACTGTCATCAGCGGTGGTAAAGATTAGAGCATTATGTAATGCGGCTCCGGTGTACTACAGGAGAAAGTTTCAGCTGGTACATGTGCTTTGGCGTACTGGTCTGCTACACCTACATGCAGCGGTGTGTTTATTTATTTTAGGCTGCTTTTATTTATTTTTTTTTCATTTTATGTGGTTTATAAGATCATTGTTATTTAAACTCAATTTGCTGAGTTTAAATTACAGAGGTGCACTGACAGAACTGAAAATGTGAGTCTCAGTTGTCTCTGCTCCTGTTTTCAGTGCAGCCAAGAGTGTTGACTGAATGAAACTGACCCAGAAACGTCAGATTTTATGACTCCTGTGAAAGGAGACGCCCGACAACAAGAGCCCCCATACTTAGAGCGCCAAAGATTCCCAGATGAGCTGCAGCCTGGAATTTAGTTTACCATCCCGCTGCCCAGTAAACAAAGGTTATTTTGAATTCATGTCACTTCTCTGTCTTTGTTTACATGTCGTCAGCGCGGATCTAAACAAGAGAATTCGCAGTAGATGCAGTGATGTAAACTTTTTGGATTTAAAACAAAAGGAGATTTCTGTCATGAACCAATACAGCCCTGTTAACTCACATTTATGATAGGATAAATTATATTAAATATACTGTTAGATATCCAGGTAGTAGCTTCATGTTCGGATTGTTAAAGTGCAAAACAGAAAGTACAAAAAGAGCGGTTCAAAGATTTGGCCTCAGTCCTCTGTTTGGCGTTAAACTGCTCACACGGTGAACGAGGACGAGTCCTGTAATTACACCACAGTTTTAGCACTTTACAGGCAGACAGCTGCAGGCCGAGGCCACCGCGGCTGCAGGTACAAGTCAAGCAGGCGTTGCCCCGGAGGGCAAGATGTGATTCACTCACCTCCGTCTGTGGAAAGATCTAATTCGGTTTGGGTCGAGGCCAAATCAGTGCTGCAGAAAAAGTCAAAAGAAGCTTTACAAGTGCAACAGTTGTGCTTTAAGAGTCAGCAGGGATCCAGACAAGTGTTGCATTATAAGTGGAGCTGCAATAGTTAATCAACTAGCTTTCAATGATTAAATGAAGTAGAGAAAGACAACAGTTTTTATTTTCTGGTTTCTTTCCTCTTCCATGACAGCAATCTGAATATCTTTCGAGTTGTGCACAAAAACAAGACACTTGAAGATGTAATCTTGGGCTTTTATCAGTCTTTTTTCACATTTTCTGATGTTTAATATACAAAACAAGTAGTCGACACATTAGTTGACATTAAAAAAAATCATTATTTGTTTAAAAAAAAGGAAGTAGTGTCATAAAATGTCAACGTAGTGTGAGTATTTTCTGACATTTTAAAGCTGGAACCATTAACTGCTTGTTCAAAACACAGCTTTATCTTGTTTATGAATGAATGAACTAATTGATCAATTGAGAAAATGATCAACAGATTAGTTGACAATGGATGTAATAATTATTTGATCAAAAAAAAGGAAGAAATGTCTCCCACAGAGTCAGGAAATGTCAAAGTTATGTGAGGTAGGACGAGTAAAAGCAGCATTTTCTCGTATTGTAAGGCCATGAACTAACAACTGTTTGCTTGAAGAACCACTTTTCATTGTTTGTTTATCAAATATCAAAAGAGTTTTCGATGGATCCATGAACCTTTTGCGGCTCTGATTGGTAAAATGAAATGAAAAGAAGGAAAAATGAGCTGCAAAATGTATAAAAGCACCAGTATGGCACTTTAAATATCACGATAAATGCTTCTTTTTAATTGATTAATCAAAAAAATCTTAAGTTGCAGCCCTAATTACAAACAGTGTGAACTTTATCTCATTATATCAAAAGTCAGAGGCAGGTTCAGAGAGTTCAACTGACAGAAGCAAATCACTGTTAATAATTAACCTGAGTATTCTTGGGTTCCAGACAGACAGAAACTTAAAAATGATTTTCTCATCTGGACTGTTTGGCTCCCATTTGGTTTATTTCTTAACTTTGCCACACATTTTTTCTTCGTGGAGATGTTATGAGGGACAAACTGACCGCTTAAATCCTGAATAGAAATCTGTGGGAGATTCTCTTAGCGGTTGAATGCCACGTTTTATTTCCATGCTGATTTTGGGGAACTAATTTTAGTGTCTAAAATGTTGTAATTCATGTATGAATGCATGTGTATTAGAAGTTTAACCTGCAGGGGAAAAAACGCCTTTTAAACCTTATTTTTAGAGGAAAAGTCACCAAACCTTTTAATCATATCTGACTTATGATTCTATTTAATGTCTCATGTCTCACTTGGATTGATTCCTGGTCTTATTAGTATGACATAACTACCTGAGGATGTCACCAAGATGGCTGCTGGGTGGACTTCTTTTTTAGTCTGGTTTTGGGAAACACTGCTGATTCATGTTTAGTCACAAAAAGTTAAATCTCACACTTAAGCTTTTGGCTTATTGGACTCATTTCAAGGATTAAACAGTTTCACTTTTTGTTGATTGACTGATTTTTTTTGCGTGCTGCGGCCTGTCGAACTACAGCCATGTAAGCACAGAAACAGCAGTGAAAGTAGTCGTATAAAAAAACGAAATAAAACAAAGATCTGTAAGTGTATTGCCATTCTGAAATACTACACTACTTTAGGGAGTGTCTGCGTGCAAAAGAATCCAGCAATAGAAGCGTCACCAAGATGGCTGAACTTTGTATTTTTTAATCAGGGTTTAGAAAACTCTAACCACATGTTTCATCACAAAAGTTGAATTTCACTTTTGCTTGCATGACTGATTCTTTAGCGTACTGTGGCTTGGCATCTGAAAGCCGTATAACCTGAGAAAAGACACGTAAGGAAGAGCATAAAAAGGCTGCAAGATTTAGTGTCCTCATTATGAAAGACTACACGATGTGGAAGACAAAGCGCTTTGTCACTTTAGGGAGTGTCTGAGTGTTTAAACAGAAAACTGTAGAAACGTCATACATACACTGTAGCTCCACTGCTTTTTTCTGTTTTTTTATATACTGATTAGTGGAAACTCTATCACAGTGTTGGGATTTATTTATAAATGCACGCAAAGTAGAGGAATAAAACACTTTTAAACTTTATTTTGGGGGCAAAGTCGCCAAAACAACAACTGCTGGTTCTATTTTATGTCTTAACATCCATTAAAATTCCAGTTTTGGTTCTGTCTCATGTTCATTTAGACAGGTATCCAGTCTTGTTAGCCCAAAGTAAGTGCCTGAAGATGTCTATGAAGATTCTCAGTCATCCAGGTCACGGTTATTCTCACAGTTTAAGCGTAGAAACTGGACGTTGCTGGAGACGTTCCACCTCTCATCCAAGAGGCTTCATCAGCTCTGACTGACTAGTTGGCAGTTCCAGATACTTTCATCCTTAAGGAGCCATTAACAACTGAATTTTGGTTTTAACTGGGGGTTTGTTGCTCCCCCCCCTCGTTATGCGAGTCATTAGTGCTCCCCCCTGACACAATGGGGTTCACTAGGTGTGGATGTGGTTTCATCTTCCTGAGGAGAGATCTTAGGACTGAATTGTAAAAAGGTGAGAGGTGATGCCTCAGACCTCCACCTCTGGTGATGGATGGTCTTTCCAGTTTGACATAGATGGCTTCTTTCAGCCCTCTCTCAAACCAACTAGTCAGTCAGAACTGATGAAGCCTCTTGGATGAGAGGTGGAACGTCTTCAAGGAACTCAAGCAAGTCCAGTTGCTGCGATTAATCTTTGAGAACTGCCAGAAGATGTTACCAAGATGGCTGCAGAGTGGATTTGGTCTGTACTCAGGTCTTAGTAAACTCAGAAAGTTCATTTTCTCACGATTTGTGCCTGTTTGTGTCAAAATCGGAAAGGTTTTATTGCCAAGTAGACTTGAAGGAATTTAACTTGGCATTTTACAGATTAAACAAAGCGTTGCCAGTCAGGTGTTTTAAGACAAATTAGGAGCAATCAAGGGATTAAGTAATAGAGATACTTCCAGTGTGCATGAATGTGCAAAATAATCGCCTGAGGATGTGCATGCTTCCATAGCATGTAATGTAAACTGCTTGAAATACGCAAAATTAGAATATAATCACATTTGAAAGCTGTGCGAGTGTTGAAGAGGCCCGACTTTAGGTTTATTTAAACTGTATTTCTGTTCTAATTTTTCATAAACGTTGCCTAAAAAGGCGCTAAACACACCCTGTGTAGTGTAACGATGCAAGAAAGCTGGAATTAGAAAAGTATACCCACAATGGGACATATCTGAAACTGAAAGAAGCACGAATGTGAAACAGAAACTATAAAACCTTAGAAATATCAGCTCTGTCTGTCCTTTCATTTAGAGACTTGGTGTTGTCAACCTGAAATACCTGCCCTGGGATGTTAGTAATGTGGCTGTGGAGTGGATTTTGTCTTCAGGAAACTCATGTTTAGTCAGAAAAGTTTATTTTCTCACCGTTTATGGATGTATTTACAGTGTATTTCTGTTGTAATTCATCATAAAAGTGGACAAAAAATGCACTAAACACACCATCGCTAGCGTATCAATACATGATACAGCCAGAATTTGAAGATTATAAATGTAATGTGACTGACAGAGGGACGAATGTGAAGCTGAAACACAGAGGAAACACTGAGGCCGACTGTATTTTCAGCCCAGTGCGGTGATCTACTGTATTTCCAGGGTTTTCTTTGTGCGCCGGCCACAGAGGTGATCCTGTTCCAGTAAACTCTGTGTCCTCCTGGCCTCCAGCCACAGTTTGTCGTGTTCAGCCGGGCCTTGCTGGATTCTCTCCAGCCGGCCATGTGAGTGCCACAGAGGGGGGGGGCGGGGCCTCAGCCGTCCGCCCCGATCTGATTGGTTAGAAGTGTCTCCCCACTCCACCTTCTTGAGGCATGTGAGTGTGGGAGCCCCACTGTGGGCCTCAGAGTGGGTGTGAATATCCTGACCACCAACGGAGATCACTGTGAAGATATTAGCAGAGGAATAGCACTCCTCAGCAGAGCAAAATGTGGAACATACAAGGTTTTAAAGCAAAAATAAGTCGTAAAAATCATCTCTGCACATGGCTATGGCAACAGATGGCAACCAGAGAGAATATCTTCTTGCAAAATCTGTCTTTAAAGTGTTTTTTTTATGCATATTAGGAGAATTAATGCTGGTTATCCGAACTCCTTGTAGATAAATGTGGAACATATAAGGTTTCAAATAAGTAATAAGTCGTAAAAATCATCTGTGATGCTGGTTTATGCAACAAATCTCAAACAAAAGAGCATATTTTTTGGCAAAATCTGTCTTTAAAGTGTTTTTATTGCAGATCTCAAAAAATAACACTCTTCAGCAGATCTCCTTACAGACGAAATGTCAAACATAAGGTTTTAAAACAGTAAAAAGTTGTAAAAAAAAAAAAGGTCATCTGTGACACTGGATTTGGCTACAAATGGCAAACAATATATTTTTTCTGGCAAAATCTCTCTTTAAAGTGTTTATATCAGGAGAAGTAATGCTGGTTAGCAGAGCTACTTATGGACGAATGTGGAACATTTAAGGTTTTAAAACAGTAATAAGTTGTAAAAAATCATCTGTGACGCTGGTTTTGGCAGCAAATGTCAAACAAGAGAGACTGTTTTTTTTGCAAAATTTTTCTTTAAAGGTAAACATTTAAGGTTTTAAAACAGTAATAAGTAGTAAAAAATCATCTCTGCACATGGTTATGACAGCAGATGGCTGACAAGACAGAATATCGTTTTGCAAAATCTGTCTTTAAAGTGTTTTTTTATGCACATTAGGAGAAATAATACTCATTAGCAGAGCTCCTTGTGGACAACATGTGTAACATAAGGTTTTTAAAAAGTAATAAGTCGTAAAAATCATCTATGAAGCTGGTTTTGGCAACAAATGTCAAACAAGAGAGCATATTTTTTGCAAAATCTGTCTTTAAAGTGTATTTTTGCACATTTCCTGAGCTCAGCTGATCTTGTGAGGCAAGAATGAGCGAAGCCCCCCTCCAAAAATATAACATAAAGGACAGCCCAAGATCAACAGACGTCTGTTAGGCTCCTGTAGATGATTGCATAAGACACCAGGAGTGATTTCTCTTGCCGTTATGTAATTGCATAACCAGTCACAGGCGCTGCATGCTTGAACTGGTGTGAGCACATGATGAAAGTGCATCGGACAGAAAGCTGCTGATGTGTGATTTGTCATTTGTTCGTCAGCAGAAGTTCATGAACTCTGTGAATACAATATGTGCGTGGGTGTGTCTGTGGCTCTGCTTATCATATGTCTTATTTTCAGAACACAGCTGCTCATGTGTGTTTTTTTTTTTGTTTTGTTCTTACAGGAAAACTAAAGGAAGGATCCTGTTTCAACTGCACAACCCTCAGACTCTCCAGTCAAAAGTAAGATAATAAGACGTGAAGTTTCATGAAAATATTAGAAAATAACTCCGGTTTATTCCACCTTAAGTCATCAGAGGCCTTCTTTCTGGATTTCCAACCCACTTTCAGCACTTTTTTTTTAACCTGATGCTATGTTTAAATGATAATATCCCAGGAACTATTTCAAAATAAAAGCCCTGGATTAGACTTTCTAGCAAAATTCTTTGTTTTTGTGGCACAGCTTGTCGTTCAGTCAGTTCAACAAAAATACCTTTTTTTTTGTTTCTGTGACCAAGTATTTCATATTAAAAAAGTGCTCTATATGTTTCGTTTTGTAATATTGTGACATGCATATTAAGTTTTTGTTAATATGAGCTCAAAGATGGGACTTAGCAGATTCTGAATCAATGACATGATGAGAAATAACTGTGAAAATTTCATGGATATTTTTAAAGATATTTGTGAAATTTCAGCTTCATAAATCAAGTACTTTGCAAGATATAATAATAATAATAATAAAAAAAGAATCCTGTCCACCACTTTTAGCACCTTTTTTCACACATTGAAATGTGGGGCCGTTTAAACAACAACATTTCAGAAACTATTAAAGATAAAAACCTGAAATTTTAGCTGTTATTTCTCATTCTGTCATTGATTCAGAATCTGTAATATTGACCAAATAGATCAGATAATCTTTGATTATGATTAAAATAATATAAGCCGTCATGAAAAGTGTCATCTTTGAGCACAAATTAACCAAAAAAATGATGATGCAGAAGTTAACTAGTGTTTTATTCTGAACTAAATGTAGCTGCATGTCACAATGATATAAATCAGAATATGTAAAATGCTTTCTAAAGGAAATACTTGGTCATAAAAATGAAAGTTATTTGCGTTGCAAGAATCAGGTATGACAAATTGTACCACAGAAACTAAAATATAGCTGAATAGCCTGATCCGAGGCTTTTATTTTTAAAAATTTAGGAGATATTTTCTGAATTACATGTAGCTGCATGTCCCACTAATATAAAACTTGCAAGTTTTTATATTTAATAGTTCCCGAGATATTGATATTCAAACATAGCTTCAGATTTCAATGTGTTGAGAAAAACCTGTTGAAAGTAAAATAAAATAAAGTAAAAATCTTGAAAAGTATTTGATACATCAAGCTACAATTTAACATTTATCTTTGTAAATATCCATATTTTATGCAACAAAAAGTTCAGACAAATCAGAGATGATAGAGCAGAAATTATTCCAAAAATGTTGTGATTTGCGATGGAATGACTTCACATAATATGCAGAACATTTTAGGACTAAATTCACTTGCACAGGTAATACGTTTGTTGTTTTATGTGTCTGGGAATCCTATTTAATCCATATTTAAATGTAATTTATTCAGTGTGAACGTCAATGTGGCGGAAAATCTGAAAAATGTAACATATGCATGAAAAACTAGCCTCAGAGTGGACGCTGTGCAGTAAGGTGCTGCTCCTACTATTTGCTCGTTATTTGACAATGGTGGTTTTTTTAAAATTGTTCCCTAAAGTTTGTTGTCTTTTGCCTCCTTAGACCCGATGGTCTCCGACTCGGCAACTTGTGCCAGGTCTCCTCGTTCGGTCCTTCCCTCCCCCTGTCAGATGATCACGTGTCTCAGACCTCGGACCCTCAGCGGCTCTACTGCGCTTTCGTTTTGGGATCCTCCTCCTCCTCTTCCTCGCCGTACCCTGCGTTCACATCGGGCTCCCCGTGGACGATAGCGCGACCGCAGGACATCGCCGGCGTCCGGTGGATCCACACCTCGGGGCGGAGGTGGGACGACTCGAAGGTGGAGAAGTCGCTGCGTGTCCTGAAGGACAAGAAGAAGAAGCTGGAGGAAGGCGGGCCGGTGTACAGCCCGACGCTGGACGCCGAACCCGTCAGAAGGACGCTGCGGCAGCGAGTGTTGGACGAGATCAAACACTACTACCACGGCTTCAGGCTGCTGTGGATCGACACCACCATCGCGGGCCGAATGCTGTGGAGGGTGCTGAACGGGAACGCTCTGTCTCGGCGGGAGAGGAGACAGGTGAGCGTGGACGGAGATGTTGATATACCGCAGCGCGTAGGCATTTTCTCTGGAGGCTAAATGGTGTTAAAATCATGTTTTTAGTCACTTTACTCAAGGAATTGCTTTGCTTGTAATGCAATCTCATGCATCTACCACATCTTTGTGATCTCTGTTGGCCTCTCATTTAAAGCAAATGGTCCTTGATTGTTTTATTAGAGGTCGGACACCTTTGAAAATTAAAGTGCTCAGTCAAAGTGAGTTTGGCTACAAAAAAGGGGTGAATATTAAAATCTGATTGCATTAATGTACACCAGAATCAGAGCAGCCTAAAAGAACGAGAAAGAATATTCATACTTCCATACTTCTACGTCTCCTACTGGCTCTGTTTAAACGCTGCCTGCCGTTCAGCTGAGTGCAGCCTAAAAAGTTCCTCAATTTTTGTCACGTGACTCTCGGTCGCATGACGGTCACTAAAAGCTTCACAGTTATGCTGAGCGCCGTCAAATTTTTCTTATTTACAGAATCTGGTTAGAACAAGCCGTTTATTTTGGGCAATTTTTTAGACATGTAGAATAAAAGGATTTTGATGAAAAATCACGATTTTAAGCTTTGATATGGTTACGTTTTCACAGTCACTTAGAGCTGTCACTTTCAGTTTCTTGCTCTGATAAATGGTATAATTTTTGCAATTTTTAAAAAAGATAACATGGCTTTTAAACCCACAAGTAGATTTTGGGGTTCGGAAGGCTATTTTAGAGACAAATCTATGAATTTCCTTTACACTCTCTGTAATTGACTGGTACATTTTCAGTCCCTCTGTGAATCATCTGCACTCTTCCAGCAGAAACCCTTCAAAAGTCTGTTCCCATCTTTGCTCAACTTATGTTTGACTAAGCGTCTGCCACTGTTTCCATCGAAAGGAGACCATTTTTCCAGCGTGACTCAGAGTTTACACGGCGGATAATGCCAGAGAATTTAGAGAGCGGGGATGACCGAGTGAGGTTTCGAGTCTCGCGTCGCAGACATCTTGTTCTATAATGTTTAATCCACGGCCTCTCGGACCTAATGGGATCAATTATGGAAACTGGCTGCACACCGAGTGTTTTGCTCACCAGACGCTCGGCGGATTGCGGCGCTCGATTAAAGCTCTTTAGGATGAAGCTTTATGTGTGTCGAAGCTGTGATCAGAAGACACCTCGTTTGCCGTTACGCAAATTTCTCCGGTGGTTGAGGCCTCCACAACAAAGACTGGAGAAAGAAAAGGAAAGCACAAATTCACTTACTTCAGCTGCTAACTTGCTCTAATAAGATGTGGCAAATGGCAAACACTAACTCAATTTATTTTTACTTTATATTGTCATTACAGAAGATTTAATGCGAGTTTAATGAAATTTTAGCTCAGCTACCGAGGAAACAGAAAGAAAGATTGATTATGCAAGTGGACTCTTGCTCGTGTTTCTTCTGCAACTCCTGAATTCGTGGCAGCTTGTCGTCTGACGTTCAGAGCGCCTGTCTGGACCGAAGCCCACTGCTGTAATCTGATGAAGGTGCTGCAAACAGGTGTCATTTCAGGGAAGGTGAGCGGGTCAGCTCCGGTCACGGCAACTCTTACCGCGGTCCCTGCGTCGTACAGGGCGGTACAGATTTAGATAACATGATTGGCAAGTTGCTCCTCTTAAGGGTGCGATATATTCAGTCCACGTTGGGGTTGATTCACAGAGTGCTTTTGCTTTTTAACGAGCTAAAGTCAGGTTTAAAAAAAGATCTGTTGTGAGTTTCTTGTTAATCTCAGATGATGAAAAGGATTCTTAAGAATAAGGAGTACGTTTTTTCATACCGTACTCACTTATGTGATTTTGTAAAGTGATCTGTTTTTGTTAAATTGCGCCACAGTGGCCCCAAAAAATTCAACAAATACTGACAAAACTGTCTCTGAGTTCAAAGTTGCACACTTATTCCTTTTTCCTTCTGCTATAGCTGCCCAAAGTTTCATGCACACATTTGGAGCAGGCCACGTAGGGTCGGACTGACTGTCATGGCCAATAATTGGCAATTTTCCGATTATCGACGAGTCAAGTGCAGCCTCCTCTGTTTGTCTTTAGTCACTCTGCGGTCTCACAAATGTCTCTCAAGCAAAAACTGAACAAGAAACATCACAAATCGGGACATTAGCCACTCTCATGGTGGCTAACGGCTATGCTAATGGCTAGCTACTATGTTAGAAGTTAGGAGTCTGGAAAACAATAATGAATAAAGCTTTAAGATATGGACCTTAGTTGACAATAAAAGTGGTAAAGCTGCAAAATATTAGGAAAATAGAGCAGAACAGCAGAAGACAAACTGATGAATCTCAATCGTAAACAGAGGAGAGCATCCTAATTTAATCACAGCTATTTCCATTTTGCATATTCGGTCATAGTGACCCTTATTAATGAGGAAGCCTACTTATGAATGACAGGTTCTCTGCTATCACATGCTGTTAAAACATTGAATTTAATGTATAATTGTTCCAAAAAAGCATTAATCGGCTGTTCTTGATGACCAATAAATGGCATCAGTCCAAAAAAATTAACTAAAAATAATATCGGTAGATCCCCAATGCTACATCATAATATTGTGCCTTTTACCGTTTTGCTCATTTATCCGTCGCAGTTGAAACCACCTGTTCATGTTCTCTCATGCTCACTTACATACTGCAAACTGCGTCCAGACTTAGTAGGACATCCTGGTATTTTTGCCGAACTGCATTTGACTTCACGTGGATTGAGACACTAAATTTCGAATGATTATTTGATGCAAAGGTGCGCTGCAGCAACGTGGAGGAAGGTGCAGGAGTTACACTTGCACAACTCAGTGCAGACACGGAAGTTTCACAATTCATGCCGGCGCACAAGAACAATGAGACCTTTCATACTTTGCGAAGAGGTGGCGCAACCTGTCCTGCAGAACTAATAAAGCGACGAGCTGAACTGTCTCTGCTACCTGCACGCGTTGGAGCTGCAGCCGTCGGCTGGAGTCGGATCTTCAACTGATTGATTGGTTGCGTGGTTTAAAAGGATCAACACATTAGCTCCAGATGAACGTAAAGGGCCACGGTGCATTAGGTCTACTCTACCTGCTCGCCTTACTGGCCTAATTCAGTTCTAAACATAGAAAGTTTGAAGTTGCAGCATACTGAATCATTAAAACCTGGTTGTTTTATACTGAAATGACGAGAGCGTACTCCAGCGAGCACCTGCACAAATTCATGTGATTTTTGACAATTTGTCAACTGATGATGATAGCAGAAGAACTATTATATAACGCAGACATGTTGGCTGTTAAGCTATGGTGCTAAAACTGCTGTTTGCAAACTTTAAACTCCACTTTTGATCCATTTGTTTAAACCAAAAACTTTTTCATACATCATTTTTCATGCTAATTTAAATGTAACACCAGTGCTTTACAGATGAAGAAGTAAAAATGCAATAAAACATATGCACATAATCAAATAACTAAGTAATAAACGATACATTTAACAGGCTAAAATATGCAAATAAGTGCATAAATGGAGAAATCAATGACTCAAATTATTTCTAAAGGAGTAATACATTATTAAAATTGACCAAATCAATCAAAAGCCTGACTAAAAAGGTAGATGTTGAGTTTGAAATTGTAAAAAATGAAAATTAAAAAAAAAAAAACTGTGTCAGTCAGTTTGACTCTGATTAAATATTAAATAGTCTAAATGAAACCCAGCTGTCTCCTTTCGGAGTTGAGAAAATGTTGTGTTTTTGGCAGGTTGCCACCAAAAGTTAGATATTAATCCTGAAATCCCGCTGCACAAAAACTGCTCATGAAAGTAGCTTCAGCGATTTGTCCCAAAAATGAGAATTTGGTTGAACGAGAGCTTTTTTTATGTGCACCGCTAGATAGATAACATGATAAGATACGATAAGCTTTTAGGAATCCCTCAGTGGGGAAATATAGTGCAAACATTAATACAAAATAAACCAAAAATATGCATATTTCAGATTCTTTGCACACACTAATGGAGTTGCATGTAATCTGTCAGGAGTAGAAATACTGATAGAAGTATTAATATTACACAGATTCAGCTTTTAAATGTGCAAAATATTTAAAATTCAGTATAACGTAATCATTTTAGAGCCCTGCAGTACACATACTGACATACACCATGCTCTACGTCCCTAAACTGCAGCTCAGGCCGACGATGACCACGTTTCCCCCCGTCGAAGCCACACCGTGACCCCATCTGCACCTTTTCAAATGCAGCGAGCCTCCCTCGGAGTGCATGTCCTGAGCCCATCCACGGCCCATTCATCTAACCTGCGCTGGCTTTGCCTTTCTTAATCTCCCCCTTTCATATTCACTTACAATACTCAGGCCTCCGTTTAAGGCTCCTTCTTTCTACATCTGTCAGCCCCCCCTCCTCCCCCTCTTTTGATGTGGAGCTCTGGGAGATGATATACATGTCAATGGGCCGCCGGACAAAGGCCTTTTCACTGCGTCCGGCCTAAATCCTTCACCCTACTGGCCCGCTGACATGCAGGTGGGACGGCTGGAGAAAGAAGGACTCGTGTTTTTGGCCTTCTCCCCTTCTGAGCTGCTCCCGGTTGGGATTGTGTTCCCCCTCCGGACGGTCAAAAAGCCACAGTCGGACAGCTGTACAATGACCAGCGCTGGCCCGGCGCTTCTGTGCTCCGAGGATTGTTCAGGTCCGAGCTGAACAAATGTGCTTCCTGTTGGATCACAGTTTTTGAGCCTTGTGAGGCAGAATGTTCACTTTGGTCCGCAGATAATGTGCCAATGAATTAGCTCCGGGGATGTATGGGCACCGGGTGGAAAGTGCTGACTGCTGGAACTCTTATTAGAGCCACTGAGCGGGGCGATTGTACCAAGAGACAAAGGAAGAAGGGGTAAACATTTTCAGTATTGGTGGTGGCCTTTTCCTATAGTCCCCCTCGCTGCTGCTCTCTGCTGGAGGTTTGCACGAACTACAACCTGCTAAATGTGCTGGCTGCAGTGATAGATGATATTAAAAGCCAATTTTTACTCTTTAAAATCCAAACAGAAGTGAGTCAAGTGCACATATTCCTCTGCAGAATTTAACCTAGTGCAATATTCTCCCCCAGTTTCTCAGAACGTGTGCGGACGTCTTCAGACTTCTTCCCTTCCTCGTCTTCATCATCGTTCCCTTCATGGAGTTCCTGCTTCCTGTAGCTCTGAAGCTCTTCCCCAACATGCTGCCGTCCACCTTCGAGACACAGTCAAAGAAGGTAATCGGACTGAAGCCTTGTGAAATCAATTTAGACAATCAGTTTATCTAATTTTGTGGATGCAATTTAAAATGTATCCACTAGATTGGAAGACGGAAGACTCCACAAAATGTCATTTAGCACTTTTATTTAAAAAAACAAAGAGCCGCTTTGCGTGCCACACTGAATTCTGTTTGTGTTTTGTTAGGAGGAGAGGTTGAAAAAGGAGCTGAGGGTCAAACTGGAGATGGCCAAGTTCTTGCAGGACACCATCGAGGAGATCGCGCTGAGGAACAAAGTCGCACAAGGAAACGTGACCGAGGAGTTTTCCACCTTCTTCCAAAAGGTTGGTGTTGGTGTCAATGGGCAGCAATCAGCATGAAATGAAGGAAAACAGGCTCAGTGTTGCTCTCTGGTGGTGAAAATAGGAAAAGGTCTGTGTGTCTGGATTGATGTATCTACAGTCCCTTAAGTTTTTTTTTAAGGCTTTTTTGAAACCATGATATGCAAATGAAGTGTTTTTTTTTTCGGCATTTTTTTCTCACTCAGTCTTCTTGCTAAATATGTATTCATTTGTAAAGACACATGTTATTCCAAAGCTTTAATTCACACAGAAAAGTAGCGATGAAGGGCAAATCAATGGAATGCTGTCTAAAATGTATGTAAATCTGAATTTTTTTTTTCATTTGGTTTGAAACCCAAACTTGCAAGTGGGTTTGAAAGACAAGTTATTCTTTTTAAAAAATACCCAAAAAACAACAAATTTACACCATTTATCCAAACTTAAAACTGTAAAACTGAAAAGAACAGTCAAATCTTTCATTTTCCAACTGTCTTTGAAGCGATCAAGTATGAAAATCACTTTGTCTCGTAAGAAAAAGCATGACAGGAGCAAAAAAAGAAGCTGCTTTGAGTTCTGAGGGTTGATATAGATCAGATTGTTTTTAAGAAATAATTCTAATAATAATAACTTCTACGTTGCTTTAGATCCGGGACTCTGGGGAGCGTCCCAGCAACGAGCAGATCATCAAGTTCTCCAAGCTGTTCGAGGACGAGCTCACTCTGGACAACCTGACCCGACCTCAGCTGGTGGCGCTCTGCCGCCTGCTGGAGCTCCAGTCCATCGGCACCAACAACTTCCTCCGCTTCCAGCTCATCATGAAGCTGAGGGCCATACGTGCTGACGACAAGGTACGAATAACTCACGTCAAGCTTAACAAAACTTGTAATTTTCCTGTCTCTATAACCATTTTACCTGTTTGGCCTCAATGAAAATAGAATTTAGGTGACGATGAGGAGCTCTGCGTGACCTCTGTGCTCTGTTTGTGCAGCTGATAGCGGAGGAGGGAGTGGAGAGCCTGAACGTGAATGAAGTTCAGGCGGCGTGTCGCGTCAGAGGGATGAGATCTCTGGGAGTCACGGAGGACAGGCTGAGAGAGCAGCTCGTCCAGGTAACGATGACAAAAGATGTGCAGCTGATTATCTCAGTTTCAATGCCTGAAATTCTCCTGTTCATCCTCTACTTTTTGATTCACACATGTTTAATAGACTTTTTAATAATTTTTAATATTTCCTCTCAGTTTTTTTTTTCTTTCAGACTTTTCTTGCTGATTATGGTTTTATTTGTAAAGAAGCAAAACTTGAATTTACGCTGAAGAACAGCAATACGGGGTTGAAATCTGAAATGTATTTTTAAAATATTTCCCCCTGAAACACGCCGACTGGTTTGTTTATAATTTTACAGCATTTATCAGAGTCGGAAACTGCAAAAAACAGAAAGAATTGTCTGATTTCTAACTTTCCAAACATCCTTGAACTAATCTAAGCTTAAAATTCTAATATTTTGACACAATATATTCTACGAGTCTCATTTAAAAATTAAAAAAATCCACAAAAATAAACCATTTGCACCAGATCCTGTGAAAACAAAAAATTCTCTGCTCCTTGATGCAACCGCAAAGCTCTAAGTGACTCAGCTAAGACCAACAGTCACTTGACAAAAATTCAGTAACTACTGTCACTACTTGAATCCGACAGTTATTTTATGAAGGATACTTGATGTTGCATCTGTTAAATCGTGCGTTTCTTTTGTTATGTTTGACTCTTGCAGTGGTTGGAGCTGCACCTGAACCAGCAGATCCCCACCTCTCTGCTTCTCCTGTCTCGAGCCATGTACCTCCCCGACACCCTGTCTCCCGCCGACCAGCTGAAAACAACACTGCAGACGCTTCCCGAAGTCATGGTACGATCACGAGACGGGGGCAGAACGAAGAGAGCAGCTTCGGGTTTACTCGGGTTTCGCTGGGATGGCTGACTGCTTGCTTTTTCTCTCTCTCCTCTCCAGACCAAAGAAGCCCAGTTGATGATGTCGGAGATGGAGCTCTCCAAAGTGGACAACAAGACCAAACTGGAGACGACGCTGCAGGAGGAAGCGGCCATACGCCAGGACAACAAGGATCGGGAGCTGGAGAGGTTGGCCGACGCTGTAGAGAAAGCTGCCAGGGTAAAGATTTTTTAGTGTTTAGAACCAAATTTAATGAGACTACTGCCAAAAGAGGACCAGGAGGTGTCTTTGAAAACTGACTTTTGTTCGCTAAGTTTAAGTTTGACACAAACCGTAGCATGTACACAAAGTGGTATGTACAGAATTTGACAATATAAATAGGTTTTGTGGACAGATATTTACAGAAATATAAAAAATATAAATAAGTAGCGCAAAGTAATGTTAGTGAATTAGTTAGAATTGCAGGCGAGGTAGCAAACTAGTTTTATCATTTATATGTGGATAAGTCTGATTTAAACATCATATTTCCCAGTTTTGTCATTTGCTTAATGTCAGAATCCCACCACATAGTCCTCTTACTGGCTGCTATAATGTTTGAATCGTGGCTGATCAGTTGTCGCTGTCCTCTGCAGGAGGGCGAGCTGGAGCTGGAGGCTGTGAGGGTGAAGGCCGAGCCGGCGATGTCCAAAGCCGACGCGGCGGCTCATTCGGAGACTCTGATCGACGCGGCGCCCGTCATCGAGGGGATCAAGGTAACGGCGGCGAACACCGGATTTTACACGACAGTTAGCCGCAATTTAAAACATGAAAGTGGATTGTTTCTGGTCACGTTTTTAAAAAAATGGTTCAAATCTCATACTTTATATTTTTACATTAAGCTCATACTGCAGCTGCTACACAAAGTACATGTTGTCTCATTACTACGTCATTGTATTATCGCACCTTAAGCTTTCATTGTCCTCGTCTGTGATGCAAAATGAGCCGTTATCTGTTTGCATTGCAACATAAATGACATAATGTAGTAGAACATCCTGGTGTTTTTGGTATACTACATTTGAAATACTGTTTATTTGAACATACTAAGTATTTTCTGGCACACTATATAGTATGATAGTATAGGTATTTGAACGCAGCTTATGTTTTAAACAACAAACTCGGCCCTTGAGACCTTTAGTGGCAAAGATATGTAATGTTTTATATTGTTTATATACCAAATTTCATGCAATATGCTATTAATTTTATAGATTTTTCTCATTTTGATGTTTAAATTCAGTCTTACACATTTGTACTGACAACATTTTATTTATCGGGACCAGTTTTGTCGCTAACTTTTCACTTTGCAGGTCATTTTTCTAACTTTCTCCACCAGCAAACAGCATTAATACTCGATGCTCTGTTGTTGTCACTCACTTGTTGCCGCCTTTTCGTTCTGCACCGCACAGTTTGAACAGTGGCAGAGATTTCTGCGCTACCAGGTTAGGTTGATTCAAGCCTTCTTCCACACGATCCCCCCGATTTCACACCAGTTTATCCCTGCACGCCTAGAACCCGGTGTTCCTGCGAGCAGACCCGGACGTGGGTTAAACAGAACTTGCATGTAATGCTGGCATTTCATTTTAAAACATTTCAAGAGTGAGAAACATAATCAGAATCGAAGGAAGTAACCTCCACGTGCAAATCTAGCATGAAAAAACAAATGCACATTTGGAAGTGACAGCTGAAGAAAATAAAGTTAACACAAAAAGCTCACAATCGGCAAAGTGAATAACAGCAAAGACAGATTATAAAGCCTGAAATCAAATTATATTCTCTTTGTTTTTGACTATTTACACCAAATGAAAGGAAATTTTAAATCTATCGTCAATATTTTCCAGCATTTCCTCACTTTTTTAGACAAAATCCCACTTTCTGATTTCAATAAAGAAATGCTAAATATGACTTGCAAATTCTGTTTATCCCACGTCTACATGGACTTTTCCCTCTTTCCCTTGTGGATCCTGCAGGCAGCGTAATGTTTCCTTCCCTAACTAACCACCTTTGCAGCTCCACAGAGTTTTTATTTTCCCATCATGTTGTCATGTGTTGTTGGGTTATGGGGAGAATCCCACTGTCCTCTCAATCCTCCCTCTTTTACCAGTGTTGTGTCTTTGGGTTGGGTCCTTATGTGGGTTTATATTAAATGCACATGTGGTGGTTGTAATAACTGGATTGTATAGAGGTATATATATGCATTTTGCAGGGAGACATGACCTTAAACAGCTAAAATGTGACTTAAAATACTGTGAAGAATGCTTGCCACCAAGTAGAGGATATATTTCTGGATTCTGCCTTTACATTCCAGGGTGAGGAGATCACCAAAGAGGAGATCGACCTGCTGAGCGACGCCTGTACGAAGCTGAAGGAACAGAAGAAGCTGTTGACTTTGGAGAAGGAGGAGCTGGAGGAGCTGAAGGACGACGTGCAGGAATACAACGAGGTGCTTCACTTTGAGAAATTCAAGCTTTATATGTACTCAAATCTGAGGATTTAAAAAAAAATGTAATTTAGCCTCAAAATCTGAAATGAATGTGTGCATTTTCAAACTTTGCTTGTGCATCAAGGCAGATTTTGCTTATTTGGGTTTTTTTTTTGGCTCAGAATGGGCCTTTAGGGGGTTAAACATTATTGTCCAATAAGGAAATAAAGCTGTGTTGTATTTTCTTTTTGTTTTGACCATTTGATAAACAAAAATGTCATCATGCATGAGTAATTCAACCGCAAACTGCACATTTTTGAGTAATTTTGCAACCAATATCTGAACCTAATCAGTGTAATGTGTGCATTTTGAAGCTTTGACTTTGCAAAAATGCCGATCTGAGTTATTCAGGGTTTTTCTTGCCTCAGAATGGGCTTTTTAGGGGTTAAGCATGATCGATCCAGTAAAGCCAAGACACAAATCTGTGCATTTTCTTGGAATTTTTGTCCATTTAATGAAAAAATACCTAATTCAGAATCAGAATCTTTGATGTCATTATACAAAAGGTACAACGAAATTATTCATTCAGTGCAAAGAAGCAAAACTGATGAAACCACGTGCAAATATTAAAATTTCAGGAAACACTCTGCATGAGTAAAAGTGCATTTTTTCGCTGTGGCTGATCCGTGTGTCTGTCTTTGTTTTCCAGGATCTTGAAGAGATCAAGAAGGAGCTTTCTAAGACGGGCCAGGAGAAGGCCCTGGAGGAGTCCAAGGCCAGCCAGCGCCTTACCAAGAGGGTGAACCGGATGATCGGTCGCATCGACAAGATCATCCTGGAGCTGGAGAAGGACAAGGTCATCTTGGATGGACAGGTGGAAAGTGGAGCCACGCCGCCCGTTGGGTAAGAGCTGAGCGACTTCACCGCAGCGTAGTCTGTCAGGACAGCAGCATAGAAGAGCTTCATTCCTCCTACTAGTGAAAATTAGTCTACAAAAAGCAGTTTAGTTCGTCTGCTAGCAGCTGCTGTAGAGCAAACTTTAGTTAGAATAGATTTATTTAACCCTCTGAACCCCCAAAGCAGTTTCTGGGTGTTTTTTTTTTGCTTTTTAACTAAATTTTTCTGCAATTTAAAGTCCTGTAGCTTTATGGAAACACAACAACATGGGTGGGAGTAGTGAGAGCACAAAAGTTGAATTTCTTTGATTATTTATTTTGCAAAAATTGTGAAAAACCTGAAACCAACATGTAGAACATTTTTACCCACAGGTGTTACCATTATTGGAAAAAAAAAGGTGACTCCACATACGACCATAGACATTTGTTTTCATACTTGTTTTCAATCTGCTCTGTGTAAACACGGCCTGCAATTTAGCCAAAAATATCCAGAATTTTTGTCACGTGACCGTTGGTTGCAGCTGAGTCACCAATGGTGTCACGATTGCGTCGAGGTGCGCAGAATTTTTTCTTTTTTGCAGAATCTGGTTAAATCAAGCAGTTTATTTTTGGCATTTTTTTTTTTTTTGTAAAATAAAGTTATCTTGGATTTTGGAGTTTAGAGTTGGTTAATTTTTCCTACAGATGAGTAGTTCAAAGACTGTCGGAAAATCAGTTGAAAATCTGACAAATACAATTTGATAAATTGTGTAATTTGGGCAATTTTTAAAAACAGATAACGTGCCTTGGGTTCAGAGGGTTAATTGCACACATTTTAGAAATACCCCAACGACATGCTAAATAAGAGAGTGAGGCTGATAAAACACACCTGACCCGCGCTAGCTCGTTAATGCTAAGATACTAAATTACTTTCAACATTTTATATTTCTGATTTTAGGTGTTTTAGGTTTCATGATGGTTTTACTCTTCAGAGGAAAAGTTCAAGATTTGGGAAATGTGTTTATTTGCTTTCTTTCTGAGGAGTTTTGTGTGTGTGTGTGTGTGTGTGTGTGTGTGTGTGTGAGCTGGACGCAGGACAGGATTAGCCTAGCTTAGCATAAAAAACTGGAAGCAGGGAGAAAACAGCTAGACTGGCTCTGTGCAAGGTTTAAAATTCTGCCTAAAATTCTCTCAGAAAGAAAGCAAATAATCAATTTCCTCAGTGTTGAACTATTCCTTTGAGAACTTCTCGTGGCTTTGCACCATTTCACAAGCTTTAGTGTTTGTGTTTGCGAAGGTCGTGAAGCTTTTGAAAGGCAACTTTTTGATGGAGAGAGAAAAAAAAATCACAAAATCTCTTGTTAGGAAAATATAGATAGTTTATACGTAAACTCCAAGTTTTTCCTGGTGAGGAATCTTAGGATGTCTTTAATCAAACTGCTTTTAGTGCTCTCAGTAGTTAAAGATCCTCCCGTTTATGGCTAATATCTCTCGTGGTTACCGATCGTTGATTTTTATTAAGCCCCTTTCAGACATGCACTCCTTTTCTTTATTCTGACAGCGACTAAACATTTCGGCTTCATGTCTAAATTTGGTAACTTTACATTTAAAGACAACAGCGGTCTTACTTGGTCAGATCCAGTAACACTTCTGTATCGTTAACATTAATCCAGAAACCTCACATAGAGCTAAAACGACACAGCGTGCTTCCAGAAATCACAGAAGTCTGTAACCGTTCAGACTCACCAATAATTAATGTAATCCAGGTTTTAACTAACAGAACCAGAAGTTTAACT
Source organism: Stegastes partitus (assembly GCF_000690725.1). Taxonomy (NCBI): domain Eukaryota; kingdom Metazoa; phylum Chordata; class Actinopteri; family Pomacentridae; genus Stegastes; species Stegastes partitus. Next base: position 48,838 of record NW_007579726.1, read on the forward strand.
CGTTGCTTCTGGTTGTTTAGGAATATTTCCTCTGAGTTTATTAAAGATCTGCAGAATCAGACAGCAAAGAGTCTCCAAAGCGACAGAGTTGCTGCAATGAGGCTCAACTGCAGTAATTATTAATTACTAGTAATTATAAATTACTCCTGACATGGAGACAGAATGGATCAGGATCTAACAGCAGGTAACACTGAACTTTTCTTCAACCTCCCAAGGAGTCACAGTTTGTCAGCTGGAAGTAAATAATTTGCTACGTAGCAGTACTTTTTCCACATTTCTGCCGTAATGTTGAGCCAAGAAAAGACCTAGTTTGTTTCCAAACTCCAGACGCCTTTATCATGCACTTTGTGCTCCAATTTTGCGTATTATTGTAACTGAAATGTACATTTTTACCACAAATGTAATCCCGGTTTTGACAAAACAATAACTGGAACTAGAGTTTAGCTCATTGTTTCTGGTTGTTTAGGACTATTTCCTCTGAGTTTATTAAATATCTGCAGCATCAAACAGCAGCAGGATCCACATGAGCGTCTTCAAAGCGACAGAGTTGCTGCATTTATGCACAAATACAGTTACTAATAATGATAAATTACCCCTGACACGGAGACAGGATGGAGTTAAATCATTAGGATGCTTTTATTTTACTGTTAAGGTATCCTCACACATGGACAGAGTTTTCAGTGTTCTCAATCCGTATGATAATTAGCTTTTAGGGAGTTTAATTAGTTTGCTGTTATTCTTTTGTTCATTAGTGCATTATTATGCACTCTGTACTTTATCTGAATAACGATGAAGCTGCAACGTTACATATCGCATGTCTGAAAAGGGCTTTAGTGTACGTCTGATGAATCAAAATCCCAATCACCTGATCTCCATCTTACAGTCATTTTGAGTATGAATAAAATATCTATTAATGGAAATATAGATACATATATACACACATAGATATAAATGTACAAGGTGGCTGCTGATGTCGTCGTTAGATTTTTGTGTTTTTTCTCAAAATTTTGCCTGTGCCTCCTTTACTTTAACTTTCCATCTGTGCTTCATAAATCATCTTAAATCATCTCCTTCTTCTTCATCATCTTCTTCTTCATCATCATTACTTTCATTGTAAAATGGTGGTGGAGATAAGATAAATTAAAGAAAAAAACACAAGGTTTCCCCCCAAAATATACAAAAAAAATTACCAATTGTTTGATGTAATTTTCAAGTCCAGTCCCTAATCAGTTTGACATTTCACAGATTATTCTTTACTAAATATAGCGATGCCACCAGGTAAGCTGGAACGTGGTAAACCGCCATCTGCTTGCTTGTGAACCGCTAACATCTTTTGTTGCCAGATGCTGAAATCGTAAAGGATCAACCATCACTTTCACCTTGTTTTTTAATTTTTTTAGCTTCCATTTGTGCTCCAGTCACCAGAGTGCTGTGCTCCCAATTTACTAAACAGTTGTTTTTTTTTTGTCTTTTAATGGAATTAAAATCACGTCATGTAGCATAAAAGATGCAACTGCTTGATTGACAGATGGTGTTTCAGACGGTGTTAAAGTGTCTGACAAAGGTTCAAGCTACAGTATGTGTTTCTGTCAAACGATGAGTACAGCTTGTCAAAATTAATTTATCTTTGTTTAAGGTTGTCTTGTGCAACTTTAAATGCACCGTATTCAAGAAAAAAAATCACCTGAAACTGAGTGTGCTGCATTGCATTTCAGCATGATTTCAGCCAAATTTAACCTGCTCTGAATACAAACTGAATCCAAAAACAAAGAATCGGTTTGATTGGTGTGATCTGGGGACCTTTGAATGCAGCATGTCGACCTTTTGGGAACTTTCTCCACCGCATTTTACGTCCGGTCCAACCTTGTAACCGTTTCCTGTATGCAGTCTGTTCTACACCTTCAGGGAGAACCTGATCAGCATCGACGAGCTCATCAACGTCATGCGGCAGATCCAGAACATTCCAGAGCACAAGCTGCAGAGCATCGCCGAGGCGCTCGACGACAACAAGGACGGCAAGATCGACATCGACGACGTCATCAAAGTACGTCGCTTCCGCAGTGTGCTGTTTGCAGATAGTCTGTCTGTCTGGGTTCCACGAGAAGCTTTTTGCTTTCATGTGTGATGAAGTGCTCAACAAATTTAATATGTTAAAATGTGGAGAGTTGCAGTTGAAACCAGACGTTTATATCCACTGTATAAGAAGACATAAAACCTTTTTTTTTTCTCTCTATCTGACATTAAATCAGACTAAACCTGTTTGAGGTCAGTCAGGATCACCAACATTATTTCTATTTGCTAAACGCCAGAACAATGAGAGACAGATTTTTTTTACTACTTTCTTCACAGTCAGAAGTTTACATCCATCTCCTCAGTATTTGGTAGTGTTGCCTTTAAACTGTATGACTTGGGTCAAATGTTCTGTGTTTCCTTCCACAAGCTTCTCACAATAGTTGGATGAATTCTGGCTATGTAGGCTACACTGTATATGGCATATATGTGACATTTTTACTCACTGTAGGCTCATTTTTTTTACTGCAATATCAAGTCCTGCACCTCTATGGAAACAGAACAACCACGACTAGAAGGAGAGAAAACTCAGAAATGTCTCTTATTCAGTATGACACCAATATAATGTCGTAAATCGTAAAAAAGACAAAACAAAATGTGAATTTCTTGGATTATTTATTGTAAAAAGCTGAATCAACACCTACAACATTTTTCCAAGTGCCCACATGTGTTACCAATGCCGGAAAAAAGTCTGGTGGCTCCACTTGCTGTAGATATTTTACTTCTTACACTTTTAATTTGTTTCCTCACTCGTCTCCTGTCTGCTTAGTGTGAACACTGCCTGCAGTTCAGCCAACAAGTTCCAGAAATGTTGTCAAGTGACTTGGTGCAATATAAAGTCCTGCACCTTTATTGTAACAGCACAGCAGTGTTCTTTTTGTGCAGCATGACAGTTATAATGCTGTTTAAAATAAAAAAAAAAACAAAACAAAACAGAACTTTAATTTCTTTGTTTTGCAAGGCTGCAATTCAGCTGGAAAGTCACAGAATTTTTTTCATGTGACTGTTAGTCGCAATCAAGTCACTGATGGCTTCATGGTTTCATTAAACTGCAACAATTTTTTTGTTTTTTACAGAATGAGTTTAACGCAAACATTACATTTTTGGCGAATTCTCAAATAAGACATGTAGAATAAAGTTTAAGATTAGATTTTTAGAGTTTTCCAAAGAAACGCACATCACAGATGAGTAGTTCGAGGAGTTTCCTGCTCTGATAAATATGCAATTTTTCCAATTTAACTGAGGATTTCACACGTACTTCTGATGGTTAAAAGACTAGAAATCACTCTGAGTTTTGCCTCTCCAGGTGGTGGAGCTGATCGACAAGGAGGACATCGACATCTCCACCTCGCAGGTGGCCGACATCATGGTGATGCTGCAGAAGGAGGAGAAGCTGATGGGGAAGGAGAAGGCCAAAGAGAAGGCCGAGAAGGAGCAGGCCGCCACGCTCAACAGCTAACTCCTTGTCCTCGCAGGCAGAGTTTGTGGGGAAAAAAAAACAACAAAAAAACACACAACAAAAAAAATCAAATAGACCACTGAGCAGTCGGTGACTTTCACAGCGAACTCTGGATTCTTCCGGACGAGTCGAGGGAGAGTCGCGAGGTAACGGCTGCCTTCCTTTGATAATGTCACGTAAACTGAGCTCCGGAAAAAAAAGGAGGCTTTAAAAGAGTGAAAAAAAAAAATGCACAAAAATCCACTTAAATTATCTTTTTCCGGACGGATCATGTATCATACGTGGATGTTTGGCTTTTTGTGTGATTTTACTCAGTTATTTATCAGCGCAGGGAACACGACGTGGTCAAACTTGAAAGCTGGTCGAGGAGAAAACAGAAAAGTGTTTTTTTTTGGGAAACACGCGAGGAGATTTACGTATTTAAAGTTTTGAGGTGAACCGTCTTGCCTTTCATTTCAGTCATCTCAGAGAAATGAGAGATCATTTCTGGAATTTGCACAGTAAACATCATTACCGTCATTCCACTCACTTTTTCTTTCTTTTTTTTTTTTTTTTAGTTTGTTTATCGATCATACTCCCATTTTGTAGTTGTTTTTTTCTCTGAATTGTACTCGGACAGGTAGCTAGATGTTTAAATGGTGGCTGCAACCAAAGACGTTGGTAGAAATATAAAAAAAAAAAAAATAAAATCATAGAAAATCTCAAAATCAGTGCAGGTTTAAAGGGTTAAACTATAAAAACGATAGTCGTAGGTTCGTCATTCCTTCTAAAAACTGTGGTTTTCATCAGATTCAAGTGTTGGATGTTTATCTAGAAAGCAAAGAAGTAAAGTTTTAGATCCAAATATAAACTTAAAGTACTGTTTATTCTTTTTTTTTTTTTTTAATTTACCAATCGCGGATTTTCTTTTTAAAATTAACAAACAAACCAGCTGGAGGATCGTAAACGGGCTGCCAAGGAAATACCAGCTGCTTTCGGAAAATAACGAATCTATGTGGAGTTTGTGTGATCGGAGGCGTTTTGTGAATGTTCAGCAGTTTTATTTTGTGCACTTGAGTTGTATAATAATCATGCTAGTGTTTATTATTTCCTTTTGTAGCTTAAATGCCAAGTGGCCTTCTCGCGACTCGGATGGTTCAGAAACACTTTTGTATATTTATTTTTGAGTATTTTAAGGAGACAGCAGTGCTTCACTTGACACCGATTTTTTTGGGGCTGAAGAAGTTGGGATGAATTTATCTGTAGATCAGGTAGTTTTGAATTTATCGGCACATACAGATGAGTTGTTTTTTGCACTGCAGGCGTTGATGTTTCCTCAGGATGAAGCGATGACTTCACATGATTTAATCCTGGTACTTGTTCAAATGTCTGTGTTCACACTGCAAGCAGCTGATGTATGTTAGTGTTTTCTGTTAAAATATTCCAACCAGAGCTGCAACTCATGATTATTTTGATGAAATCTTGCAGCCAATCTATTAAAAAATATCAGAAAAATGCAAATTACAAGAATTCTTTTTTTTTTTCTAATTAACTGCAGTTAAAAAACAGAAAACGAGCAAATTCGGACATTTTACAATCTGCTTATGATCAGAATTTACTACTAAACAAGTCATCTATCATTTAAATTGCTTATTTTTTTTCTTTCTGGATGAGATTAATTGGATAATTTCAGTGCTGTTTCCAACTCATGTTGGTCCAGTTAGATAATTAAACTTAATGAATGAATTCATATAAAAAAAACAATAAAAACGTATATATTCTTATGAAATATTCCAATCAGGGCTGCAACTAATGATGCATCACCAGACCAATCAATCAAAAATGTTCAGAAAAATACAAATTACAAGGATTCAGGGTTGTTTTCCTTTAATTAATTGTTGTTAACATAAATAAAAAAACAGAAAACCAGCAGATTCTGACATTTTACAACCAGCTAGAGCTCAGACTTTTTGCTCTCTCATCACTTATAGTTTAATTAATCATTAAAATGTAATTTTCTGTTAATGAATGTATAATTTCAGCACTATTTTCAGCTCATGTTGGTCCGTGCCAGTTCAATTTAGCCGATAATTAACTTTATTAAATGAATCCATATGGGGAAAAAACCAATGAAAACTCATATACTGTGATTAAATGTTCCAATCAGGGCTGCAACTAATTAGTATTTTGATTAAATCCTACAGCCAATCTGTCAGAAAATATCTGAAAAATGCAAATTACAAGAATTTAGGGTTGTTTGTTTTCTCATTAACTGCAGTTAAAAATGAAATAAAGCACAGAAAACCAGCAAATTCTGACAATTTACAACCAGCGTATGCTTAAAATGTATTACTAAACAATTAATCCATCATTAAAATTGCTTTATTTTCCTTTAGGGATGAGATTAATTAGAAAGTTCCATCGCTGTTTTCAGCTCATGTTGGTCCATGCCAGTTAAATTAGCAGATAATGAACTTTATTAAATGAATTCATATGAAAAAAAAAAACAATGAAACTCTCAACTAATTAGTATTTTGATTAAATCCTGCAGCCAGTCTGTCAGAAAATATCAGAAAAATGCAAATTACAAGAATTCAAGGTTGTTTTTTTTCTAATTAACTGCAGTTAAAGTTAGATAGAAAACAGCAAATACAAGTAATCAGTCATTAAAATGACATTTTCTGTTGATGGATGAGATTAATCAGATTATTTTAGGGCTTTTTTCAACTCGTGCCAGTGAAATAAATCTTATGATTAAACTTAATGAATGAATTCATGAAGAAAAAATGCTGTAAAAACTCACTAAATCCGAATAAACAGGAATTAAATTGTTTAGTTTCTAAAGAAAAAAGCAGAAATTGATGATTTGAGTGTTGATTAGTGTCTTGGTTGTTGTTGTTTGCAGTGTGAACCTGCAGTCAAACGCCGATTCGGACCGAGCCTTGGTGCTGCTTAAGGCTGACAGAGTGGTGCTCGAGATAATGCCTCGTTTAATCCGTTTCCCAGAACCCTCCGTCACACGAGCCGGGCTGATTAACGGCCGGCTCGTCCCTCCAGCAGGCATCGAGCGGCGGCTGCTGGTCTGGAAGCGGTCAGGCTGACGGCCGCCGGGTAAACAGTCGGCCCGTACATGGGCCCCAGCGGAGGGTTGTGTTTGGGTTAGCGGGACGTGGCATGTTCTCTAAATCAGCCGCCGGCGTAAACACGTCACGGGAACATTGTGGCAGCTCCTCGGTTACACTCGGCAGCAGCAGGACAGCGTTTGCCTCGTCCCTCCTCGAGCCTGACAGGTCGAACTGAGGGCAGTGGTGCGCGAGTTAGACGCCGATTCTGGGCACGAAGGAGTCAAAGGTCAAGAATCAGGCCTCCAGCGTAGCTTCAGACACGTTTGGTGGCTACTGTTTTTGAGTTTCTGACTTTTTACCTGGAGATTTATTTACTTCAACTGCCTAAACCCTAAGTGGTCCAAAAATCAACCTGCAGAAAACTGACAACTGTACAATAGTTGAGTTTTTGAGCCCCAAAAATCACAAGTTCCAGCTTCTCTCATGTGAGGATTTGCTCATTTTCCTCCTGTTGCACTGTAGTAAACTGACTCTTTGGTTTTTTACCATCATTTGTAAGCTATGATGGACATTTTTCACAATTTCCCAACATTTTATATGTTGAATGACAAATTGAGACAATAATCTGGGTTGAAAGATTTTCCCAAAAGCAAAACTCCAGTTTTGTTTTTTAAAAAAGCAGCTCTGTTTGTTGACTTACTTCCTAGAAGACAAGGGATCTAGCAGAAAAAAAAGGACAACTTATTCTTTCTAGTAATTGATTTTTGCAATCACTGCTAAATATTTTGGTTATTTTTCTGGTTAATTTTATTTTCTGCAGTTTTAAAGTCAGTAAAACGATCCCCCATTGCTCAAATGTTTGTGTTAAATCAAAACCTAATGATCAATTTTTTTTTTTTTTTTTTGGTGATAAAACAGAAAAGCATTCACCTTCTAAACTGCAAGGCTTGTCCGATTTTTTTTTTTTTTTTTTTGGTGATAAAACAGAAAAGCATTCACCTTCTAAACTGCAAGGCTTGTCCGATTTATTTTACAATAATATAAAACCAGACAAAAAACAGCAAATCCTCACATTCAAGAAGCTAAAACTGCAGATTTTTATTGTATTTTTCTTCAAAATCTAAACCTCCATAACTAATAAATTACTCAAACTATTCAGCAGTTGTTAGATTTGTTTCTATTCTCACACACTCACCGTCGTTTCGTGAACACGTTTATTCATTAAGAGGAAAACGTTTCTGCCGTTCAGTCACATAAATGACACGACAGTCGTGTTTAGAAAAACTTGTCAAATGCACTCGAGAGATCCTGTAAAAGAAAACCTTGTCATGAAAAAAAAGCCCGATACGATCGTCAGCAAAGAAGCGTATACGTAGGTTTACATCTTCCACAAGACGTCACGAGGTTCAGCAGCCGAGCGTCTTAGCGTGTCGTTAGTATGTTGTCGTCTTTGGCTGCAGGAGTTAAAGTGTTGCACTGCGTTGTTTAAGCTGCTGTCTTTGAAAATGAGAAGTCTACCTAAAGGAGGAGGAGAGTCGACGGCGAGTCAGTCCGTCATCGCCAACCACCATCGGTTGTTTTTTTAGTGACTCGGACGAAGAAAGATGCTGATTTTTCAGCTCGCTGTCGTCGACTCTGGCCTCCGGAGTGTTGCCACTGTGTAAATGCACTATTCATTGTTTTGACACCGTCGTGTTTAATCGGTGGACTCAGGGTGCAAACGTCGAGTCCGACGATACGAGCCGTCCGCTAAGATTCCCGTCGAGTTTGAGCGACTAGAAGAACAAATGTTTGAAGCAATAAGTCATCGATGCATCGCGTACCTTTTGTATGTGTTTTGATTTTTGCCCTTTTTTGAGGTGGAACAAGTGGGTTTAGATCAAATGTAAAACTCGTAATTTAGAAAAAGCATCACAGATTTGACTTCTTCTTTTTTTTTTTTTTAAATCAGTCGAATTTTCGGGGGTTGATGTGCTCACAGTTGATTGATGTATAGAGTTTATGAGAGCAGGTGTCCCCACTTTATTTTTCTTTTAACGTGTTTCATAATTTTTTTAATCACGAGATGGAAGCTACACACACAAAAGAGGAGTTTTCTTGGAGGTAGAGGAGCATTTGCAGATAATAAAAGCCTAAAAAAAAGGAGCAGTTTTCTCAGACTTGCACTGAAATTAAATCGATTTAACTGCGTTTTGTAAATAGCAGTGCAGCCACCGTCGTTTTAAAACAGAAAACTTGTGCTAAAGGTGTGTTCGGGAGGAAAACAAAGTGGGTTCTTGTTGCTTAAGTCGCACAAAACTCCTAAATAACCAGCAACTGTCTTTTTTTCTGCATTTTCTTCATAAAACCCAAAGACAAATTTCTTCCATTTCCTTCCACGGACACTGTGCTGCTGCTTCGTCTTCTTTCTGAACACGCTTAGAAATGTTTAAAAGAACCCTGAATGATATTAAAACCCCAAAATAAAGTTTCCACATGAACTCTAGAACAAAAAAACATGTCCAGTGTTGAAGTTTTGGAAAGAAAATCCCCCCAAAAAACGAGACAAAAATGAGGAAAACTGTGTTGGGAGTTGCAGTATGGATGCAGTATATTATCTTACCTGATGTTTTATATTATAATTGTATTAAAATATATATATATAAAATATTAGTCATTGCCTCAGTATGGAGTAAAGCTGTAGCCTAACAGGTGCTCGTTTGGAATAATTATTGTTATTTATTTATTTAATCAAATTTTCCATTTTTCTTTTCTCATCCCAAAGTGGGGATGTGATGTTCAGGACTTGACTTGATTCAGATTTTTAGTTGAATGTAATACACACTTCTTTTTTTTTTTTCTTTTCTTCTTTTTAACACAAACTTTGTGTTTATGTAAAGAAAAGCATCATTTACAACATGAACCATGAACGTGTTGAATAAATTAATGATCCTGTGTTTGCTTTTACGTTTGCTTTTCTTCCTTTACCGTTTCCTTTCACATTTCCACTCATCGTGTGTCACCCGCCGCCTCCACGTCGCCATTTTAAGCTTCGTGCGTCGCTTTTAAAGCCCTCCGACGCAGACATTTTCTGTTATTTGTCCCTCATTCCTGAGTCCTGACTGGCCTCGCCGCACGGCCGCTGGAATGCAACCAGACTTATTTTTTCCAGCGACAGTTTTAGGGTCTGTGTGTGTGTGAAGCGGTTATTTGATGCATTGAAAAAAAATATCTGGTTTTTAACCCTTTACGTGCACCGGCCTTCCAGTCGGGAGCTCGTGTGACTGAAACGCATCCATGGAGGCTCAGAAAGAAGATTCTGTTAAAGTTTTGTGGAAGCTGCTTTCATGGTTGGGGAATCTCACGTGTTATTTATGATCAAGATCCTAAAAGTACAGTGTTGGAGTGGATGAAACCTGGAAAAATAATCAGAGACATTATAAGGATCTCTTGTTTATTTAGGGGAAAAAAAGAAGAGAGCAACTGAATTCTCACTGTGGACATACGTTTTGAGAATAATGGCTCCAGTGTAGAATCATCCATCTATGATTACTGATGGTTTTCTGTGTCCAATACATGATCAAGTGTCTGACACTGTTTGTGTTGGAGGCCAGGAAATCATCTAAATGCACTTAAAATGTTGGAAAAACAGCCTCCATCTGTTGGCTGCATGATTCCAGAGTTTATCCAACATCATTTGTACCCTCCTGACGGGTAGAACGCAACGTTTTTGTGCAGGCTGCGTCTTTTAAAGCATGTTCTCGATGCTTCGCAGCCTGTCAGGAGCATAAGTGGTTTGGTAATACGACTAAACTGGAGCCTGGTGCAGATAAACTGCAGCAGTTCGGCTGTCAACTGTGAACGCTGAGATCTGAGGTGCAGAAGCTGCTCGCTGTGAGCCGACCTGGACGCTGTGATGGTTTTTAATTTCTGAGTTTGAGAAAAACCTCATGAGAGGGCAAAAAAAACCCCCCAAAAACTGGAGTCGGGAGCGAGTTTTCAAATGTGAAAAAAATAAGGTGCGATTTTGGTTTGCTTCGTGTCGCCAGAAGGTGGCGGTACAGGCAGCAGGGCTTTAATAAAGAGGAGGAGAAGAAGAAGCTGGAGACGAAATCCAACTGCTAAAATATCTTATAAAGGAAGTAAACTTTGTTCATTTATGAGAGACAACTGATGAAGTCCAGAGACGGTGCAACAACAGTTATGTGAAATAAATCTTCGCTACATCAGAACTTAATTAGAAAAGTTGTTTCCATTTCCCCATAAAGCTCATTAGCATCCATTTAAAAATAAATAAATAAAAATGACCTCAAGCAAACGTAAAAACTTTTGAAATTGGACAAGCTTCATTCGAGTGTTGTCGTCTCCACTAATTCATGTCCAAAAAGCAGAATTAAATTGACCTGGATTCAATGCTAAACTGCAATAAGCGGCTTTATTATTTGAAGAAGTTCAACATGAATGTCAGATTTGGTCACTTCACTCACATTCATATTGTTTCTGGGATTCTTTGTCCACAGAAAACTAAATTTTAAAATTTAAAAAATGTTCCTGTCATTGCCATTTGACCTTCTATTAAGCTTTAATGCTGTCTTAAAAACATAAAACCAACCTTTAACACGTTTAATTTTTTATATATTGGCATTACTTTGTAGAAATCTGTTTTCACTTTGACACGAAAGAGACTTTATTAGTACATTTTTGTGCAAAAAGCCCAAAATATTGACTGATTCAATGTTAAAAAGCAATAAAACCATCAAAGAGGGTGAATATTTTATATTTATGAACTGAAAAGGTCCCTCTTTCTACATTTTGAAGTGATTTTAATGCCTTTATGCTGCTATGAAAACATAAAAACAACCTTTAACACTTTTAATTTTTACTAAATTGGCATTACTTTGACACAAAGGAGTCTTTATTAGCACATTTTTGTCCAAAAATCCCAAAACATTGACTGATTTAATGTTAAAAAGCAATAAAACCTTCAAAGAGGGTGAATATTTCAGATTTTTAAATTAAAATCGTCCCTTTTTCTGCCATTTTGAGCTCCTTTCATGCCTTTGTGCTGCCTTAAAGACATAAAAACAACCTTAAAAACTGGATGTTTTCTTCAGTCGAACACGTTTCTGCTGAAAATCAAACCCAGTCGTGCAGAATCTGTGTGGCAGAATTCAAAGAGCCGCTGACGGAGATGTGAAAAAACAAATCGACCTGAACTTGCCGAGAGCTAAAGACGCCCTGTAATACTCAGTTAAATGTTTTCCCACTTTGTCTGCGTCCTTCATCACCTCCCCGCCGAGAATCAAAGATGTCTTCCAGCTCGGTCGGTTCAGCAGGTGCATGTCGGAGGTTCGTCGGCTCACAGCGACGGCCTTTTATTTTATTTCAGGCCCGAAGCTTCGAACTGACGATCTCAGGAAGCTGTCTGCTGCAGGGAGTTTCTGCCTTTTGACTGTTCTGATGAGGAGGTGATGATTACAGAGGATTAAAAACACGCCTGGGAGGCCTCAGAGACGATCATGTTGACAGTCTGCTGCATGCAGTTTGCAGTCGGGTTCATCAAGACAAAGACACGGATCCCTTTTATTCCTGCATCAGAGGTCAGCTGCCTTATTTGCAGCTGCAGCTTGTTCAACATCAGCAATTTAAATCATGAAAAGCGTCAAATATGAGGGTTAGAAATGAGTTTTTGCACTGGAAATGAAAGCCTTTGGCCTGAATTTAAACTGTAAGGCAGCCTGGATTTGTAGATTCTGAGTATTTTTATGGTAAACTGAGGCGGACAAGTATTTAATCATAAAGAAAAACTACCTATTTTAGAGAAGCACTCAACTGTAGGAAGCTGATGGCAACGTGTCAGAGGTATTTGTAGATATGATAGATGATATATTGGATATTTTTGAAGTATTTGATGTGACGTTTCTGCAGACGGAGCAGAAGTTATATGAGGTTTTTGAAATACAGAAGTCTGAGGGGCGTTTTGTTAAATAGTTTTCCTACATTTCTTACATCTTGTTCACACTGATGAGAGTTTTAACGGGAAAATGCTGCGTTATTTTATGAAATCATTGATTCTCCGACACTTTTAGAAACTGAAGAACCTCAAGGAAAGTTCTGGGGGTGCCTCACCGCTGCAACTCTCTTGAGTTTGTTGGAGTTTAGGGTTCCATTTTGAGCTCATTACTATGATAAAAATCCATTATTGTGGTGTTTTTTTTTTTACACCAAACATAAGAATAAACAACAGGGACCACATTCAACTCAATGTGTGTCCATTGATTTGACAAGACTGCGCATGTTCCCTAAATAAAACAGGCAAATAGGAACCTTAGCTTTAGTCAGATGAGATTCTAATTTTCAATGTGCTATTCATTATTTTATATCAAACTGATTGTGACAGAGCTTCGAGTGTGAAGAACAAAAAACAGGCCTGACCGTAGCATTAAACAGATAAAATGGAAATGCACAAATTCAGAAGATGTACTTCACTTTCCACCATTAAGTCTGGAGCCTTTTAGACTTCAGATTACTTCTGGCAGCCCTTTAAATATAGTCTCTCTTTAAAATAACCAGAACTAAATGTGGACACAGATCTGACAATAAAACATTTGTTTAGATCAATTCTTTTTGTGAATTACAACTGGATATACACATTGCATACAATAGTCAACTACAGTTTATTATTTTCTCTGCCTGTTTAGTTTGAGTGAAATCAAGTCTTTTTTTTTCTCTTTAAAGAAGACACAAAAACTAAACTTTGCATTTCCTAACATCTGTAATATTGGTCAAAAGAGATCCACAACTTAATATAACTGGTAATAACTTCTTAGTATGTTTTTTGGACTAAAATTAAGAATTACAATATTCTCAGTCTTGTTATTCGAAATTATTATTATTTACAAAGTAATTCATTTATACAAAAGTATAAATTCAAAGTGCTCCAGCAGCCTGTTCTCTAAACTGAGCTGTTAAAGGTTCCTCCCAAGCATGAAAGGTTCCTTAAACATCCCCAGAATCCCTTCAGGTTCTTCTTCTATTTCTAAGAAAGTTGGCTCACAAGTATCCAGATCATAACAATGTCTTTCTCGTCTTCGTCCACCAGAAGTCTTGGTTATATGCTGCTAATTAACACTTTGATCAGAAGAATCGAAGCAGTGCTGGGTTTTACATTTAAAAGTTAATTGCTTTATTTCACATGTTCAGTATCTGTGAATTGTTTGTGATTTGACAGATACGACCAGTATTACTACTACCAGGCAGTATTACAAACCTTCTGAAACATGTACAGTAGTTTCTGTGCATGTTAGCGGCTTATAAATGGGATTTCTGTTGGACGGGCTGGTTTGGTCATTTTGAATTGCATAAATGATAATATCTGGAACACATGCTCGCTAGTATCCTGGTTACGAGTCTGAATCACATGAAGACGGATGATTCTGATGTTATCAGGATTCGATGACTTTATGATGAAGACAGTTTGGTTTTACACATAAATCAAATCTAAACACTGACATACAAGCATTAAATGTGGTGCATGTATGACAGGTGGAGTTTTTTTTGGTGAAGAAGTGTGGATACGAGAGGGTCACTACTTTGCCTCTAAGCTTGGTGAACATTTCAGCGATTGTCAGTGATAATAAATACCAAGAGGAAGTGTACAGGCCTTCTGCTGAAGTACAGATCCTCCTTTAAGGGTGAACTGGGCATGCTCAGTCCAACTAGCATGCTGGAGAAGTTATTATTCGGGTTGCATGTTAGTTTACAGATCCAACTGTAACCCTGAGGTTTTCTTTTTTGTAAATACGACACTTTGGAGCTCCTCCTGTGTAAAGTTTTCTCAGATGTGTAAACTGGCTCGCAGTGACTCTTCAAAACACAAGAAGAAGAGCCGCCGACTTTACATTCGTCTCATCACTGGTGCTTCATGCTGCTGTACTGGAACTTTCTCATAAACGTCTTTTACTTCATCTGGAAGCTCCGTTCACTCATCTGTAAAGAAAAAAGCAGTGCCTGTGGATGATTTCAGCTCTGCTCGGTCCCTGTTGTTGGTCACAGAGCCTGAAACAAGCTGGTTTTTTTATTGTTGTAAACACATTAATTGTTAACATGTTGTTCGCGGTCGCAGCAGACTTTTATGTTAAGCTCTTATTTCCTCGACGACAGGGAAGCTGTTTGTTTTGTTTACTCTGAGGGCAAAAATGTCACTTTAGAGGTTTCAATTTCAAACATTTCTCATTTTCTGCATCGTTACGTTTGTCAGGCAACATAAACTTTGAAGTTATTTTACTGCCGTTTGGACCGAAAAACAAATGTGGTTATAAATATAAAGTTATGATTTCTTGAAATAATTAGGACGGCTGTCGTAGGAAGAAAACTTGTTCACAATGGGCGCACCAGAAACAAAGTTTATTTGTACAGCACATTTTGCACACAAAGCCACTTCAAAGTGTTTATACACGTCAAAAAAAGGAACAAAAATACAATAAAAAATGGAAATAACTCAATTAAAATGGAATAAAATGGCTAAACAAAAGATGAAAAATTCTAGAAATCACAATCGGTCCATGTGAAAAAAAAGCACCTTGTAAGTGCAGCTTCATGGCTATTATTATTATAATTATATGGCTGTTATGCTTTAACCTTCAGTTAAACCAGCACACTGGCTGTTATTCCTGTTTCGCTGGGTTTAAATCTTGCAGCATGTTGAGCAGAACCAGCAGCTGTATGACTGTGTTCAGTGCCTCTGTTTTAATCTGCAGTTTAATTTCAGTGAGTTTTAGGCTGCTTCATTGCGTAGCTGCATTAAAGAGCCCATATTCTGCACATTTACAGGTTGATAATTTCATTTTTGGGGCCTATTAGGATATGTTTGCACACTTTAATGTTTAAATAAAACACATTATTTTTCTTCTATTACTGTACATCTCTTCTTATGCTATTTTTAAAATGCTTCATTTTAGCTTTGGTCTCTTTAAAGGACCCCCTTCTGAAAGCTCAGTCTGCTCTGATTGGTCAAAACTGATGAAACGTTGGTTAATAACACCCAGATTTATGAGTAAAGGGATGTAGCTAAAGCAGAAACAGCTTTGGTGAAGAAACAGCTACTTAAACTAGCCGCTATAGGCAGGCGTTATGCAGATGTGTTACATGATGATGTCACAAAGTAACAGGGAAACAAGCCTGGACTTTGAACGAGGTGTTTCTATGGAAGAGAATAACTTAATTTGGTGTGGACTTTGCTAGTTTGCGGACCTGTGACGTGCACAAAAAGCAGCTGTTTAGCACAATAACGTAAAGGAGAAAACCCAAAAAGCAGAATAAGGGCTCTTTAAAATATATTTTTAGCCACCTAGCGGCCGTGTGTACAGTATTGGCATAAGCTATTATGAAGTAAGTTGTCTGTTTAGAGCTGCAGCACCACATTAGCTGTCATTTGGAGCCATGCTTCTGCCCACCTGGTGAATTAAAGTTAAATACCCGCTCTATTTTCAGCTCCATTGTAGTCTCCACTGTCTCCTTTAGCTGCTAAGTGCTACCAAATCACAGTTTTGGTCGTGTTCAGGCACAAAGCTGAGGATAATACGCTTGATAAAGGTTTCAAATCACAGTTAAAAGAGACAATAATCATCAGTAGGAAATGATAAATGAACAGAGAAGCTTCTTGAAGCAATAATTTGAACTGTAGGTGATGTATTATCACACATAGATGCAAATATTAACAGACAAACTGCACTTCAAGAGGCTGCAAGAATTAAACCATCCACACAAACGACTCACTGGTGCTAAAAGATCAGATGACAGTAATAAAATATCCACACACTCTAATAAGTAAGGTTTAACTGAATAAAAAACACCAAATCTAACAGTTTGCATCGACCTTTTTGAGTTGTGACAACTTTAAAGAAAATTATGTTCAACCAACAAACCATAATGAGTCACAGGAATCAGCTTCTCCCTCTACAATCAATTATATTTATTTAATTCGAAGTCTTAACTACTTAAAATGGTCCTGGAATGAAATCCTGACCTTAATGTCAATGTAAAGTCAATTTCAGTAACTTACGTCAACTTGAATTTAGTTTTAAATGAACTAATGCTGAAATTTGAGTTTAAATTACACACGATATTAAGTTGATGCAACATTATTACATCAACGCAACCTTTAAAAATAATGGTTGCCACTTAAAAGGTTTATTAAAATGTGTAACTTAGGTTTGATTTTAATCTCTAATAGATCCCTTGAGCTGCTTCCAAAGCGTCTCTGATGGTCGGGCACCAACAAATTGTTATATTGTTTGAAAATCCCTTAATTACACCTTAAGGGCTTCGTTGGCAATAAATCTAAAACAAAAATGAATGTACATGTGTTATTTTACAAACTATCTTGATGCTGTAACGTTATCTGAAGGCTTTTACTTTATATTTGAGTCCATCATTTGCTTCATTTTAAGTCTTCGAGGTTCATTTAAAGGTTTGCGGCTGATTGTTTGGTTCTATACGATGACATAAGAGGATATAAGAGGCGTCTGGTCTTGAAGTGGTGCTCAAACTAACTGTCATTTTGCATTGTACACTGAAAAAGAAGAAACAGTCTGTAGCTTCGATGTAAACGCTTCTGAAACCGACCCGTCTGCTGCAGAGTGAACCTGTTCGTCTGTCTGCTCCGCTTACTAGCTCTGGAAACACATCTGGACTGTTCAGAAGCTGCTGTGATCGCGTCGCTTAAAAAAACAAAACAACCTGCAATAAATCTCTGAACACAACTCCTCTCTGCGGTTCTGTCTTGTCTGGTAGCTCCCCGTTGGACCGTTATTGGATTTAAATGTTGCTGGGCTGACGCTTCGGGCTCAAGCGTTGGATCACTCCGCTCCACCGTCATTCTTGCTAATTGCATTTCCCACGTTTAATGTATTCATTAGGACCTTTAATAATGTTCTGATGTAAATTAATTCCTCACTAAAAAGCTGAATTAATTCATGAAATTCCCCATCTGCTAGAAACATGTGGGCTATGTCAAGATGGATAGATCAAGTTTTTCCACCAAATAAACAATGAAAAAGATGCTTCGTTTGTGGCAGTGAAGTTATAATTAAATGTGTCCTGAAGCCGATTACTGATCTTCTTAAGTTTCAAGGGTTCAGTTGGTGCCTCTGTTGTAGTCCAGTGTTGGATATACTGTTAGACACGAACCAAAATGAAACCAAAAGGAGTCCCTAAACTACTAAAACAACCAGATAATCACCAATAAAGCACATCTAGGCTCAACATAGGTCATTATGTTTGTGCAGATGTGAACAAAAGTTTACTTGTAAAGACCATGGACATCATGTCAGTCTTCAGTTTCTAAAGATCCCATTGGATTTTCTATGATCACTGAAACACATGCATCAAAAAACAATCCTGCATTTTGGTTCTTTCATGAATTC
>NW_007579726.1:67634-73682 GCF_000690725.1 Stegastes partitus
AATTTGCTTTTTCAGAGATTTGCTGAGCTGTTGTGTTTGTGTCTGAGTCTAATAAGTGGATCTAATGGGTTCTATTTAAAGTGACTGGCTGGAGTCAGTCGTAGTCAATTACGAGAAGTTAAGAGGTTATACCACTATGAAAATGTGACTAACACAACTTTCTACATCAACACTGATCATTCAGGTCACTGTATGTATATTTTTGACCCAGCAGATTGTCTCATATTTCCAGAAGACCTATAATAAATCCATTCTGTGAGTGTATTAGTCTGTCAAATGGCCAGATCAGCTCAGAGGACTCAGCAGTTTGATGCTGTTCTGCAGTGTGGCCGCTAGATGGCAGGGTGTGACAGCGTTTCAGAGCTCTGGCTGAACAAACGCTTCCCCCCTGGCAGCCTGAGACTTCTTGTTCTGCTGAGTGATGAATGAGCCGAGCAGCAGCCAAAAAGGAAAGGAGAGAAAGTCGAGGAAACGGTTTGTCGTCACGGATCTGGAGCTGCAGGTCAGATACGAGGCCTTCGGAGGCCCAGCAAGGAATTCAATACTGTCAGGTGAGCTGTTAATCACAGGAACAGAAAATCTAATCGACCGTCCGGCGCTGGGATGGAGCAGCCTTCGTGGTTTCATTACATTTCCTTGTAGGGAAACTCCGCCTCAGTGGTATCTCTGGAAGGAAAACAAACCATAAAACTGCTGAAGTGTTTTTGTCAGTTACTGCTGTCGTCCTGTAAACTGGCACCTTGTTGTGCTTATTTAAAAACGATGCAGGAATGCAAGATATCCTGAGTGAGATAGTAAAACTGAGATTTGCACAAAAAGACAACGAGACCAGTCTGGGAGAGGCAATCAGAGCCTCTGTTTTATGAGCTACTGGTAGCTCAGCGTATGTTTAAATCACCTGAGGGATGATTTTTACCCGACAGCAACATCTTCTGTGCTTATCTGAAGCCAGAGCTAAGATATAAACCTGCAGTAATGAGGCATTTTAGCTCAACACTGTCCTTATTTTCAAAAATATAAAAATAAAAGTAGACACCTGCATACTTGTGCATGATAATTTGTATATATATACATATTTTTTTTACAGATTCAGGTCCAGATTTTTATTTAAAAGAATGTGTTTGTCCCTTCTCTGGAGCCACGAAGAACTTATTATTCAGACAAATCATTTTTTACAGTGTATTTGTTTCACTACTACAGTATGTAGCTGGAAAACAACAAAATAAGCGTTTTTTTGGAAATTTTTAGTGGAATACATTATTAAAAAAAATGCATTCAGATTTTCATACAAACATCAAACTGTGCCACGAAATGCAAAAAGGCGGCCATTTTGAAAGATGGCGCCACATTTTTGGATCTTCCTGACTCTCTCCTAACTCCATTCTTTACTTTTTTGATGATGTTAATATTATTTCATGCATTTTTGACACCTTAGAATTAGATTCTGGTGACAGAAAACATCTCTGCTAACCTGTTAAATACAGTAAAACCTCATTAATTTAAAGCTGCAGTGAAATAGCAAATTAATTAAATGAAGATGACGATGAGCGATGCGGTCAGGAATCAAGCATCAGAGGGTTTGTACGTCTTTTTATTAAACATCATTGTTGTTAGGATGCTCTTTAATATGTAATACTTAATCAGTTATGAAACTTCAACAAAAATAACTATAACAAACTGTAGCACAAAAACAGACAAAATTGTAGATCATCTGATCCAAGTAGAGCAGAAATATGAAGTTTCAAAACAACTTTTTATCTTTAATAGTCATTCGACTATTGACTATTGTCATTCGAACAGCTTCAAATTTCAACATGAAGTATTTGATTTGATGCATCAAAACTAAAACTATAAAGACACAGAATCACTGAATTTTTTACTTTTTGAGGTCCTTGGATGAAATGAATGAAATGAAAAATCATCTGTCCATTAGAAAATGGGACCAAATCTGAGATTAAAATCACGATTTTTCATCAAAATCTCTTTATTCTAAATGGCTTACTTAAAAAAAAAAAAAACAAAAAAAAAAACTGGTCCAGATTCTGTCAAAAACACAAAAAATCTTTATTCCTTCACACAACTAAGTTGTGTTATTGTGGCTCTAGTGCAACCGACAGTCGTGAAAAGAAATTTGCAGCATTTCAGCTCTGCTCGGCTGAACTGCAGGCAGTGTGTGGAAGAAACAGGACACAAATTAAAGAAGTAAAATGTTGTAGGTTCTGATCCCAGGTTTTATTGGAGCAATAATGTAAATGCAGCACGGCTCAGAAACAGTGAACAGAGGAGCAAGCTGTGTACAAACTCACAGATGTGATTTTAAACATGCAAAGTTTCAAGTAAATCAGACACGGTTGAGCAGAAGAACCCTGATGGTTTGAGACTGTGACTTTGCAGAAGCTCTCAGAAAGTCGAGGATCTCCAAAAGGAAGTCCATGAACGCAGCACTGGAGTACAGTTGGTAGCTCTGCAGCTCTGCTCTCTATGTGCGGCTCGGTTTAGGTTTTCTGTGCGAGTCGAGCAGCGCCGAGCTCTCCAGGCCTGACTCTCCTCCAGACCAAACACACATCCATCTCTGTCTGCTGCTGCTGCTGACCTCTGTTCTCTGGCGTCGGCCGAACCTTGGCTCCGGCGGTGCTGAAGGCCACCCAGCCTCTGTGGTCCCTGACAGCGATCAGCGTTAGTACGAGATGATGAACGTCTTCGACCAACAAGCCTCGCAGTCACACTGAGAGTTTAAAGACGCTAATAAAACCTTCCAATCTTCTCACAGTGGTTCTGTTTCCTTTTTTTTTTTGCTCTGCTGAAGAGTTTTACCTCAACTGCTGGAATCATCGAACCAGCAGGAGGAAGGTTTTTCTAAACTTTTTCAAGTTGCAGCTCAGTTCTGTTAATACCAAATGTGCATGACATTAGAGAAAACGTTCCTGTTTTCTTGGTTTATTTGTAATGCTTTCTTCAAAATGTGTCATAAATAACAAGATAGGAGAGCTTATTTAATAATCAAATTAAGTTTTTCTTCTCCTTTTCTCTGCTGTGTCAGAAGATTCTGGAGCCATAATGAGTTTTTTTTTTTTTTTTTTTTAAGGAAAAAATAAAAATCCTGAAGTACCACTGAAGGCACTTGAAAGCCTCTAAAGTTTTAAAGATCAGTCTTTTTTTTTTTTATTTAATTTTTAAAATTTCTTTTTATTGGTTCAAATATAAAAAGTGAAATTGTAATTATATATATATATTTTACCAAGATGTTGCCTCTTGATATTAACATGATAAGCTCTTAAGTTTGTATTTTTTTAAATTTATTTTCAAGGAAATTAAACTTTTTTTAATCTTGCTTTTTGCATATGGTAATGTTAATACTTTCCTGTTTGCTTTAGAAATGCATTTTTTTAAAATCTATTTTTATTATTTTTTATTCCTGGTGGTGTTTGAGGAACTGAGCTGCAAAGTTTTTTTTTGGTTTTTTTTGACTAGTGACAGTGGAGCCAACACAAAGCAAGTTTCATTTCTTAAACCTTCAGTTTCTGGACAGTTTTTTTTTTTTGCTCCTGTCATAGTTTTCACTTCAGTATAACGTCCTGCACCTCTATGGAAACAGCACAACCGCGACTGGAAGAAAGAAGTCAGAATGTCTTCTGTGCAGCATCGCGGAGCTTTAATGCCATAAATCACACAAAAAGAAAAAAAAACAATAATTTTGTTAAAAAAAACCCAAACGAATAAACCTGGATTCAACTTGTACCACATTTCTGACCACAGGTGTTACCAATAGTGGAGAATACGACTGTGAATCTACACGACAGATATTTTACTACTTGCGGTTTTATCAGCTGTAGTAAGATGTTTCACCATGCTAAACGCATCGTCCAACAACCTGCTCCTCTGTTCACCGTTTCTGAGCAATGCTGCATTTATTTTATTGCTCAAGTGCATTTTATTTTGCTCACAGTTTCTCTAATTCGTTTTTACACTTGTCTCCTCTCTGATCTGTGAAAACACTGCCTACAGTTCAGCCGAATAATCAGAATTTTTCTCACGTGACTGTTGGTTGTAGCCAAGGCATCTCAGATGTACAGAGAAGCAGATAATTTTAGTTATTTTTGAAGAAATCAGTGCAAATGTTTACTTTTAGAGGTTTTTTTAAAAAAAAAAATGAGACATGTAGACATATGAAGTCATTTTGATAAAATATTGAGATTTATGCTTAGATTTGGTTAAATTTCAAGACAGAACTGAAAATCACACAAGATTAATTCAAAAACGTGTCAAAGTGGAAAATTTGACACTTTTCCTTGTTTTTACAGTTTCTGGCTCTGATAATTGGTATAATTTTGACATTTTTACAAACACAATCTACAATCTTTAGATTTCTGCAGGTTGTGGAGGAATTCATCTCCTGGCGGTTTCTGCATCATTCGTCTACAGGTTTAAGAGATGCATTTGTACTTTAGGTTCACTCAGTCTATTCCTTTTAATTGCAGTCATCAAAACACTGAAGCCAAAAGCCGACTGTCCTGTGAGCCAAACCCCTCCTGAATAAACCAACCGAACCACCACAGTGTGAGTTTTATGTGAATGTAGATGATGTGTTCAGGTGCCGAGTGCTCAGGTTCACAGCCTGGTGCAGAGACATGCAGCCGCGCTGACTCGTCTGGAAGGGAAGCGGCGGCGAAGTGACGCTTTTTAAACGGGGTTTCCTGGCCGCCGTGCAGCCGGACGCTCCTCAGAGACTCATTAAGAGTTCCAGTGGGTCCCGGTGTCTGGTGGCATCATCCACTCTGGCTGACAAACACCAGAGGAACAAAGCGAAGCCTCCACCGACGCTGCTGCTGCTGCTGCTTCGCTGGCAGCAAAACCGATGTGTGTTTGTGAGGATGCACTTCATCAGGATGTGTGATTAATTACAGTGTGTGTTGTGGATGGCACGGTTACAAAGGTGTGTTTGAGTTTTTAAACCTTGAGAGAATTTGGGGGGAAAATCTGGACATTTTCCCAAATTTGTGTGAATATTTTACCCAAATCCACCTTCAGACAAGTTTATTAATATTTAAGAAGCTGGATTATGTTCAGTTACATCTTTTGCTTGATAGACATGATATAAAATTCTTAGTTCCTTCAATAGATGACTTTCCACTGTGGGAAATCAGGGCAGATACAAGATGGCATAAAAGTCATTTCAGCCTTTTCGTTTCTGTAGGACTCGGCTGCTTCAAGCACCAAAACAACAACAAATATGAAACATTTTCCATAGTTGATTGGTGATGTTGGAGAGGAGAAGAAGCTAATTGATGAAGATGTTAAGAAAGCAGAGAAAAGAATTAGTTTTCTCTGAGTTTAACCAGAGTTGAGATCAATGCAGTAGCTTTTCAGAGCAGCTCAGGACCATCTATTCTGCTTTCTTCTCCCCCGAAAACAGCCCTAAAAGAAGTTCTGTTGGGTCAGTTCTTGCAGTTGCAGAAGCTCAAAGGTTCAATTTGTCCCAAAAGTTCCTGGAAATGGCCAAATATCTGCACCGAGCAGCGACAGAATGGATTAGGTTGGACTGAAACATCAAGTTTTTAATCCTCTGAACCTCAAAAACCTACCGGTTAGTTTGAAAGCATGTTAGTGTCAAAAAACCCGACATGATTACCAGAGAAAGACACTCTAAAAACACAGAATCATTGAATTTTTAAGGTCCTTGGATCATCTGCGATGTGCTGTTCCATCACAGAACAGAACAAATGGATCAAAACCGCTTTATACTAAATAATTTAGTTTTAAAAACTGGCAAAAACAACTAATTTGTCCTAATTAAATTCTGTAAAAAACAAAAAAATCTGCACTCCTTTGCACATCTAAGTAGTTTTATGTGGCTGTGCTGCAACCAACAGTCATGCTGCAAAAAATTCAGCAACTTTTCAGCTCTGCTCGGCTGAACTGCAGGCAGTGTGCCGAAGTAACAGGAAGGAAATGAAAAACATAAGAAATAAAACGTTGTGCGTTCTGATTCCAGGATTTATTCGAGTCATAAAATAAATGCAGCATGGCTCAGAAACAGTGAACAGAGGA
>NW_007579726.1:74055-81036 GCF_000690725.1 Stegastes partitus
TCAAGGGTTCAGGTTTAGTCTTTAACAGCTGAAAAAGAGAAAAAAAGCCCAAATGTATGAGTTGTGTCTTTGTTTACATCTTATTTATTGTGTAAAGCAGCAGATTTGTGTCTCTGGTTTTGTAAAAGATGCTCATAAAGTAGATTTGTGTAACCAGATGAAGCTGATTTCTCCCCTTTCACACGTCTACATCCTGAACAAACAGACAGCAGAGCGTCTGGCTTCATAAATATCCTGGTAGCAGCCAATGAAGTGACAGAATTCGTATCCTGTTCTGAAACCATCATCATGTTTGTTTAAATGAGTAAAACCCTGAAGATGGAAGAATCTATGAGGCGGCTGGACCTCTGCTGCAGGTGGTTCCTCATATCTCTGATGCATCTATTGAATAAAAGCAAAATAATCTCCCAAAAAACAAATTATCTTCTTGTTTAATCGTATTAAAATGTTTTTTTCTTTTAATTTTTGGTTGTTAGACACTTTAATGGCAGCACAAATGCCATTTGAAATGGTGTCACTAAATGATGAAAGTACTCTATTTGTTGGTATTTGACTCTAAAATTCATCCTAACCCCGACTTTCAAGTGCCTTCATCCCAGATTTTGTGTCAGCATTTTAAGTTTTTTAAGAGATCCACGACATTTACAAAGAGTTTGATTCAAACGGCACAGAAGACGCGGTTCTGTTTTCCATCATGTTGCTCATTAACAGTTCCTCAGAACCAGATCCACAAGAACTAACCGGATGGATTTCATGAAACTTGCTGTCAACGTGGAGCCTTAAACAAAGTACGAGCATTTAAACTTGACTTTCTTTAAAACTGAGATGAAGGTCTGTGTTCTCTGAGTGGACTTCTAGTCGCAGCAGCTGCCGGGTGTAGATTTAATACAAACGTTAAGACGGCGTCTTAGGAAATTTGAGCAGCAAAACATTAATTTCCTGCATTTTGGTGAATTTTTGTAAACACTAGATTATGATTTTCAGTCTTTTCTGCATCATTTTAGTCTGTAATTGTGTAAAATCAAGCTCAAGATTGAGTAAACGTTACAGCTGAAGTCTGAACTGGTTTCTTTAATTGAAGTATTAGAACCGAATTTATTTTTGTAAGGAGCTCAGTAATGATGCCGCCTGGTTGTCGGCTGTAAATGATGCATAAAATTGTGTTTTTCTGATCATCTTAAAGTGTGTAAATGAAAAGACTGTAGAGACATTTGTTTGTAAAAGAATGACAAAGTGAAGTCATACGTGGGGAAGTAACTAAATACATTTACTAAATTATCATCTTTATATTTTCTGCTACATTTTTAGGGGGATATTGTCCTTTTTGCTCCACTGCATTTGCATTTTAGTGACTTTGCAGATTCAGTTAAACAACATGATCATCTGTATGATCAACCAATAAGTGATGCAGTAATATTATAGATTCAAATCTAAATGTATTGATCCTTGAAGGGGAAATTCAGCAGCTACACAACAGATAAACTACTTAAACAGTATTACAGTGATGAACCAATTATTGCAAAAATAACTATATTCAAATAAGATCTATTATTATTCTGAATAAATGTCATTCTGCAGGAGTTTTACTACTTTAAGTTACTTCTAAGGTAGTAATACTTGTGTACGTTTACATTTAAATGCATGACTCGGCGTATTCTGCACTGTGTTTTTGGTACTTTTACCTAAAGTTCTGAGTACTTCTAAACATGCCAAAGTCCAGATTTTCATTTTGCATTGTCGTGGCTCCTTCGACCTCCTCGTGAAGAATGACTCAGCACTTCTCGCTGAGAAAAGGGTGACTCGTCGTTCTCAGCGAGGCGGGAAGCTTTGTGATTCAAACTCTGCAGAGCCCATCTGTCTGAGCGGCTGGCTGTTTGGAATATTTTGGCGTTTCGGTGGTTAAAGTTGATTTTTAACGACCCGCGTCCCGTCTTTGTGGAGAAATGACCGAGTCATGAACCTCAAGAGCTGCCATTTCAGCTGCACACGCTGGTTTAAGAGGATTATTTGCAGCACAGATTGAGAATAATAGCACAGTTTCACTCATTCTTGAAATACCTTGAATGCACAAAGAAAAAAAAACCCACAGTGGCTTTTGATATTTGCATTAGTCTGCAGGAACAGTACATTTTAAACAGCAGTGTGCCGTCAGGGCCAGCAAGGCCTTCACTGCTGGACTAGACTCGATCAGAATCACTGACTTATGTTTTCAGATTTTCTCATTAATCTTTTGACATCATTCCCAACAGTCTGTTCTCTTCATTTCATAGTGTAATGAAACTGTTGCTTGAACCAATCAGATTGAGAGTTGGTGGTCCCAGGACCAGCTAGCTGGCCTATGATGACGTCAGCACTTTCACGTCCTCTGATTGGATGGTCAGATAGCTTAGCCAAAGCTAGCGGTTCCTGTCTGTAGCGACCTGCACAAGCTCAAACTTTAGCGTAAAAGTATTAATAGCTGTTTTTTTTTTTTGGTTTGTTTTGTTAAGTTAAGCGAGCGGACATTCTCAGCCCTAAAGTGAATTAAAACTTACAGCAGAAACACGACTGGACAGATCTGACTTTCAGCATCAGCCTCCGTGGAGATAGAACAGGACTTACTGTTGGATTAGCTGCTCAGCAGAGTGACTGGACTGTTTATGATGAAAGAAAGGAGGATGGAGTTCAAATAATCACAGGCTTTGGTGTGTAAAATATATATATTTGTCATTTTATTGTGCTGATATTGATGCTCCTGCTCGATGTGATGTATAAGGAGATGTGTTGAATTGTTTTAACTGGGCTTCCTGGCATCCATACTCGCTACATGAGATACCCGTCTGCGGTGCAACGTCCTGTTATGCTGCCTATCTGCATAATACTGATGGTTTCTAAAGCCGTGGCGTCATAATGATGGTGATAAGAGATGGTTTGATTCAGGTAGGATGCCACTGAAGGCCTTGGAGGAAAACGCACGGCCCACTACTGATATTAAATACACATAAAAATGAAGGAAACTGTATATTTATTGCAGTAGAGTTTGCTGAAATGAAAAGAGCAGCTGCAAACTGGGGTTTACCAGAATTATTTGCAACACAAAGTACAAATAATACTCCATGAAATGACCCGTACATGTCATTTCAAGTTCTTTAAATACCTTGAATGCACAAAAAAGTACAACAGATTGACTTTCTGTGTTTATATTAGTCTACAAAGATAACAGACACTATATATTTATCATCATGAACTTTGCTAAAATGACAACTTGAATAGTTTGGGGGGGGAAGTTCAATAAGAGAGGACAGACAATCCTCTCTTATTGAACTTTTGCTTTTGTTTAATTTAACCGGTTTATCTGGTGGAGTCTTAAAGTAAAACCTTGTTGACACGGTCATACGGTGCAGAAATGGAGCAGAAAATGTTTGAATGTGTGTTTAGGCAGATTTACAAAACGCATCCGTCTTATTCTCACTGTTGCATGAAGTTACACAGAATCGATCGGTTTTGCAGATGAACTGGTTGTGAATCATCCAAATCAAGCTAACAAGTAAAGAAACCACGACCTCATCCTAAAACAAAAAAAAAACCCGACAGCTCAGTTGTCTTGTTTGTTCATTACACTGAGAGGAAACCGCTGTATGAAGATAAACCTTTTGCCCTTTTGGATAAAAGGCTGCGATTTGTTGGTATTTCTGCCAAGCGGGTTTCATTTTTCACCCTCATTAGCTTCTTGTCCTGCTGCCGGCGGATCGTCTCTCTGCAGACGTTTGATGGACAGCCTTGGAGCGCAGAACGCTTTCTGCTGGTGGTCACAAATCTCATCCAAGAGACAATTATCGCTTTTTTTTTTCCCGCCATAAAACTGAGCCAGCATTAAAATTAAAAAGAAAAGTTTAAAAAAAGGCTCAGTTCCAGATTCCATAGGAAGGTTTTCACGGCCAGAAACCGAAGCGACGCCTTCGGCCGTGACGGGGAGTTAATTATTTGTTCGAGCTCGAAGTGATTAATTTGTAGATTCAGACTGTTTGTAAATCTCCGCGGCGTTAAAGTCGCTTCTCACCAAAAAAGGTGTGGATTTTTTCCGTCTCCGTCAAGGTCGAGCGCACTAATTAAATCTTCCTTGTCTCACTTTCACAGCTTTATTTGTGCCCCTGATGCATTTTTTATTTTTTTTGATCACAAAGCTCTGGGAGGAAAAGCTCCTCCACCATCAAAGCGACCTCGCATTCTTCGGCACCCCGGCGTCGCTCCATATAACTTTTCACTCTCGCTTTCGGTTCTCCGATTTCAAAAGATGCGTTCGGCCTCCTTCCCTCTCGAGTCTGTCGTCATCAACCAAAGTCAAACACATCAATCACACATTTGTTTTCCATTTAGCGGAGACACTTTTTAAAGAAAAGATGGAAATATCCTCTTGGCTGCGAGCTCTTCCTCTTTCAAGCCCCCGTCTCATTTTTTGCTGGTTTCATTTTCAGCCACATCTGTAAGCGTGGTTTGGTTTGAAGAGGCGGCCGAGCGGAGTTAAACGTTCTCCGGTTCTGGATGAAACTCGGTCACGTCTCCCCTGATAACCTGGAGATCAGTCCTAAGGATGCACGCCGGCCTTCTCCTGCTCTCACAGATGATGAAACCGCGTTAGCATAAAGGGAAAGCATCTTATCACTCTGGGAGGCTGCTGCAGGAGGAACCAGGGTCGGGCAACATTTCCTCTCCTGTTGGAGTTTTGCACATTTTTTGGCTCATTATGTATAAATCTGTGTTCCTGCTATAGACCACAAACAGTACATGAAAGAAAAAGCCGGCTCAGAAACTTAACTCTGACCTGCCTGCTGCCTTGAAGTCCTTCTTTCTTTGATTAAAGTCCAACAAACTCATCTCTGTGTACCAAAGATGCAAATTCAAAAAAGGCTTTATTGTCATATGCAACAATAATGCTGCATCTACACTGCAAAAAAAATTAGTTTTTAACTCATTTTGCTTTTGACAATTTGCTGTAAAAATTAAAAAGTAACTTTTTACTTAATAAAATCAGAAAAAATATCAGTACTTTCTGTTGTTTTGCTCGTTATTGTCTGTGATTTAACAAAAGGAGCCAATCTGTCAAATAAAAATGAATTGATAAAAAACATGTTAAAAACTCTCACAATGTGTTCATTTTTCACAGTGAGCACATTTCACAGAAAAAAATCAGTAGTACATGGTTTAAAATAGATGAAAAAGAAACGAGCAAACAGTAGAAACTTTTAAAATAAAGATGCATTCATAAGCCTCTGTAGAAAATCAGAAAATTAATATTTTGGGAAATTTAAATAAGTAAGAAAAATGGTGTAATTTTATGTTCAGAAATTGTAGAAGAACAAATGATCATTTGCTAAAATACAGATTTATAATGTGGACGTTATTTACAGTTTTTGCCAGTTTTTTTTAGCATTAAAATTATATATTTTCCTGGGATTTTACTAGTATCTGTACTACTAGTACTACTACTATCTGTAATTTAGCAAAACAAGGAAATCTGTAAAATAACAATAAATTATTATTAAAAAAACCTTAAAAAAATAAAAACAGAGATTAAAAAAAAGGAGGTAAAAGGATGAATTAACATTTATAAAAACAGATTTTAATGTGGACATTTGATGTTTCCATATTATACACGTTGTTTCTTTCCTATGACAGCAAATATCTCTAAAATAATGGTTTCATTTTTGGATTTTATTTAAATACTTTATATTTGATATCAATCTAAAATTTGAGCTGTAACAACTCTAAAGAGAACTTTAGTAATTTTTATGGACATGGAAGCAACTCAAGCGGCCATGTTTGTAGTTTTTCCTCATAGGCTGTAGGTTTTGTTGTTACAAGTCAAATGCTTTATTATTTAATCATCAAGGCTTTTTTATTGCTGTTTTCTAACATTGAGAGTAAACTTTAGACACATGCTTCCTGTTTTTTTTTTTGGTTTTGTTTTGTTTTTCAGAAAGACCAATAAAAGAAATGCTGATTAAGAGAGCAGAGCAGTCAAACGTCACCTTTCAGGTTATTTTTTATTGCACAACAATTACATTCTGGGATGCGTTTCTTTCTACAAAATGCTGCAGTTACTTAAGTGCAGGAAACTCCACCCTCCGCAGCACACCTTTTCCAGAAGCTGCTCCCCTCCCCCCCTCCACCTCCACCTCTGCAGGCAGGTGACCAAAGGACACACACACTTTTCAGAAAATTTTACAGTTTTGGACGGCGGTGGATTTGGCAAAGCTGCGACTGGACGACCTGCCGCCACCTTGGCACCCAAACAGACGAGACCTTCTGAGAGCTGAGGGTTTTTTTTTTTTTCCGGGGGGTTGGGTGGTAAAAAGGTGGTGGAAGCCCCCCGCCCTGGCTCCCCCACGCCTCCCTCTGCTCGCTCGCTTTCCTCCAGTTCAGGCGAGGTGAGGAGGCGAGAGGCGGAGCTTCTTGAAGTGCACTTGGCAGGATGGAAGGAGCGGGAGGAGGAAGGCTGGAGGAGGGGGAGCTCACCTTGTTGAGGAGGCGACTCCCCCACAGCTCTGCACATTCTGGCAGAAGGGGGGAGACAGGTGGAGCTCCCCCCTTCTCTCCCTCTAACTGCATTTTCATTCCTGCAGCCAAGTCCAGTGTGTTTGAAGGGCATCCGCGCACAGAGACAGTCTCCGGCGGTGGAACGCTGCCAGGACGCTGCTGCTGCTGCTGGTGCTGCTGGTGATGATGAGGGGAGCTTTACAGTGACGGATGCAGCCCTGAGCCAGCTCCATGTCCACCCAGTAACACCAGAACCAGCTCCATGTCCACCCAGTAACACCAGAACCAGCTCCATGTCCATCCAGTAACACCAGAACCAGCTCCATGTCCACCCAGTAACACCAGTGGCACCACCAGAACCAGCTCCATGTCCACCCAGTAACACCAGAACCAGCTCCATGTCCATCCAGTAACACCAGAACCAGCTCCATGTCCACCCATTAACACCAGAACCAGCTCCATGTC
>NW_007579726.1:83549-86785 GCF_000690725.1 Stegastes partitus
GGTCTCTGGTTTCTCTTGTTTTCCTTCACTTTTATCTCTTTCCTGTTTGTTTACATTCATGAAGCCCTGAGATAAGTGCACATTTTCCCCCAATTTGGTCGAAACTCCAACAGACGCCTCTTTGCATCAATTTGCAGCGAACTGGACGAATTAGCGTCTAATTGCTGCCACCTTTAAAAACTGCTTTCTATCTAAACACAGAAGAAGAGTGTGTGTGTGAGAGGCAGGTTTAACAAACAAGCTTTTTATCGGCCGTCTCTTACGATTAAAACTTAAAGGTGAAAGATTTCTGACACCAAAACATCAGTTGCTTTGCAGTGATTCTGTCTTTTACAAGCAAACATGCATAAAAGTGTAGGCATGTGAGTCACGTTGAGAGATGATGGGATGTGCATTGTGTTTGTTTATGTGTTGATAATGGATTCTTGTGAATTAAGGTTGTTTTAAGGATTTGAACTACATGGAGGTTTTTAGGTGAGGAGTCTATAAAGCGTCTCCATAGAACACCTTTCCCCTGTAAACACTCGGTTTGTTCTGAACGCTCTGGAGGGGCCGAGCTTTAGCACAAACTTTTCCCATCAAGCACATTTAGGAGGCCGGTCTGGAGGTGTAAGTAACTGCGGCGACAGCTCGGGGGAACCTTGCGTCCTCCCCTTGGCGTTGGCGAATAGATCTCGCCCAGATGGGGATGGATGAGGCTGCGGGCGGAGCTGCTGCAGCTCGGCCACATCGCCATTTGTTTTCATTACGCAGCCAAATGCAGCCTCGGAGAGACAGCGGACGACCGAGTGCGTCATAAAGCAGATTCAAGTCCCCGGTTTTCTGACTCTCCGAGCAGCTGATTCATGCCAACGTAATGTATGAAAGGCTCAGTCACAAATCACTGGTTTGTAGGTTAAAGCGAGACTCCGGCGGCAGCAGCAGGATAAATGAACCGTCTCCCTGCTCACCTCACCTGCAGACAGCCGAGAGTCGCTTCTAACCAGCTCTCTGTGATTTCGCTGCCGTCCAACCGTCTCTGGAGCTTCCCGAGGGTTGAAGTCAGCGGCGGCCTCGTTCTCCTCACAGTAATGTGTTTTGCTGTCTGCGGACAGGCTGTGAGATAGAGCTGTATTCTCAGGGAGGTAGAAGTTTTTCTTTTTTTCGTTTGAATTTAAGTGTCTGTCTCAGGTTAAAGGAATAAAGGGTGCGCCACGAATGACAATTGTTTGGTTTCAGAGCAGGACAGCACATGAGATGTTAAAGCCTACATGCTCAGACGATGTTCCCTGAAGGGCTTCAAGTCGTACGGTGAGCTTCATGTAACAGACTTAAAAGACTCATTATTGAAAGAGTTGAATCTAAAATAGTGGCTGTCGGACTTTGGCGGAACTTTGATTTCTACGTGCTTTCCATTGACTCAGTAGGAAGTCCTAATCTCTCCAGATATCCTGAGTTATGTCTGCCCACTGTGACTGACACACCACACAATCTGTAACTCGCTGTGTGTTTGGCATGAGGGGCAATGTGACTTCCTGTGCAGCAGACCATCCATCCATCNCACCCATTAACACCAGAACCAGCTCCATGTCCACCCAGTAACACCAGTAACAGCTCCATCTCCACCCAGCACCAACAAAACCAGCTCCATCACCACCCAGCAACACCAGCAACAGCTCCATGTCCACCCAGTAACACCAGAACCAGCTCCATCCCCACCCAGTAACACCAGAACAAGCTTCATCTCCACCCAGTAACACCAGAACAAGCTTCATCTCCACCCAGTAACACCAGCAACAACTCCATGTCCACCCAGTAACACCAGTAACAGCTCCATCTCCACCCAGCAACACCAGCAACAGCTCCATGTCCACCCAGTAACACCAGAACCAGCTCCATCCCCACCCAGTAACAGCTCCATCTCCACCCAGCACCAACAAAACCAGCTCCATCACCACCCAGTAACACCAGCACCAGCTCCATCTCCACCCAGCAACACCAGCAACAGATCCATGTCCACCCAGCAACACCAGAACCAGCTCCATCCTCAGTCAGGAACACCAGAACCAGCTCCATTCCCATTCAGTAACAGCTCCATCTCCATCCAGCACCACCAGATCTAGCGCCCATCTCTACCCAGTAACAGCTCCATCCCCACCCAGCACCAACAAAACCAGCTCCAACTCCACCCAGTAACACCAGAACTACCTCCTATCCCCACCCAGTCACACCAGCACCACCAGACCTGGTTCAACGTTCAAAGCTCCTTGTCAGCTCTATAGAAGTGGTTGTTGTGATATTTATGATCGTATGAAGTGTAACACTGCAGTTACTTTATATCGCTTCATGTATCACTCGTCCCGGCGTCCTCCAGGCAGCGTTGCTTCGTGTCCAGGCTTTCTTATTACTTCCCTCCTCTGTCGTCGATGATTTATTTATTTTTTTTCTGCAGGTTCTGTTTGGTTTTGCATGGCCGACCCCCGTCAGTCAGCTGATTGGTAATTTCAAGGCCCCAGCAGGTAAAAATCCAGAGTATAAGCAACAAATGAAACAATCTGCGCCTCTCCTCCGGCTGTAATGGAGTCACATGAACGCTGTATGTGCAGGGAACCGGGCCGCCACAACATCACATCCAGGCTGGAGCAACAGAACGTCATTAGAAGGTTCTGATTGTGAAGGCATCGCACGCTTGTACGTTTGAATTTGCCTGAGTGTTTTTGTATATTTTTACCTAAATGAAACGTGCATTCACCCTGGACTTTAAAGAGAAAATCCTTTTGTTGGTGCAAGTGCTGCAACATGAAACAGTTTCCTCTCAACGGTTATGACAATTTTCATTATTTCATGATGTAAACCACACGTGAGCATGCAAAAGCATCTTTGTGAGACTCGCATATTTGCGTTTTTCTCACTTTTTTTCCCAGCTTGGTTTAATGTAACGTCAGTGCAAATTGTAAAGATGTGTTTTTTTTGTTTTTTTTGCCAAGAATTAAATTTAAACTCCAACTTGTGCATCTGCCAAAAAAACCCCCTAAAAAACACAAAAAAACAGTGTTAAAAAAAAAGTATGTTGTTCTTTTACAACACTTTATAATTAAATTGCACTTAAAAAAAACCTTTA
This sequence comes from Stegastes partitus, assembly GCF_000690725.1. NCBI lineage: Eukaryota > Metazoa > Chordata > Actinopteri > Pomacentridae > Stegastes > Stegastes partitus. The sequence continues at coordinate 86,650 of NW_007579726.1, forward strand.
CTGTATCTAGATAATCCAAAAAATATTTTACATGTATTTGTCAATTTTTTTTCACCATTTTTCTACCGTTGATACAGAATTTTTCTTTAAATTTATGACATTTTTTGAACAGTTTTTCCTCTTTTGTTAAAAAACA
>NW_007579726.1:90235-106616 GCF_000690725.1 Stegastes partitus
TTTGCATAGCTTTCTAAATGCATGAGCATCACAGAAAAGAAAGCACTTCTGTTTCATTTTTCAACATTCAGGTCAGTGAAGTTACAAAAAATAAAAAACAGTTGAAGGATCGTGAGCGTTTAAATCATCCGACTGCTCGGCGAGAAATCCAGTCCAGTAGATTTATTCTCTCTGTACACTCGACTTAAATACTCACAGGGGCACAAGTGAGTCTCAAAAGATTTCAGCTGAAATAAGAATTAAAGCCCGCGGCTTAACTTATTTGCCATGACATTATGCAGAACTACTGGAGTAGATGTGATTGATTGACTCGGGCTTATCCTTTCAAGTGCGTGGCCACTTATGAATCTCAAATATTGGTCGATTTCACGCATAACCCCGACGCCGCGGCTTCACGTCACGCTCGGCTTTATCTCCCTCTGAGGAATTCGTGCTACTACAGGTCAGGGAAAAAAAAAAAAACCACAAGGAGCAGTTGATGAAATTTCATGAAAGAGCTACGAGGAGTTAGTCACACTGCTATACTGGGACACGTGGGAAAGTGGATGTGCTCGCTCACCCCCCACTTCGGTCGGCTCAGTGTGAGAGAGAGACCCCCCAGATGTCTCATTAGCTATATCATTAGGGAGACAGCTGGAAGGGGGTGCAGACAGCTGACGTGGGGCTGCAGGGGCAGGATTAGCTGTGACTTTCGGTGGGTGGGGGTCTGCGCCGTGGGATATATTCAGATCTCCAGTCCAGCGTTTCAGGGTCTCGTACGGTGTCCCGCAGAGCCAGCGCAAGGTTTGCTCTCTTAAAAATGAGGACCACTGTGTGAGCGAGTCGACTGCAATCATTGATGTTTGTAGGTTGTTTTTTTTCCTCCTAATATGTAAATTACTTTTTTAGACATCCCATCTGAAGGCTGCAGTAATTATGACAAAACACTGCTACAAATACTGCAAGCAAAAAGTAACGAGGACGTGGTTAAAGCCAGAGAGACCCAGCATTAATGACTGGATAGAAATATAAATATGTATTATGGAAAGAATGATGCTTTCACTCAGAATCCAAAGAGAAAGATTTGACCTGATTTGGACCAAAAGGTCAGACTTGAACTGACACGGTTAGATAGTGCATTAATAAATAGGTGTAACAGCTTATTCTTTATTTAATCCCTTCCGTATACATTTTGTAATATAGCAACACCTGAGTGGAAAACTTGTTAAATTACGTCATCAGAGAAAACCTTAAGGAAGAGGATGATGTAAGCAGATTTTCTTTTTGTTTTTCTTTTCGTGTATGTGTACACAGTGTAAACAATGCTTATAGAAGGAAAATTATAAATGTACTGTATAATTAATGCTTTTACAAAACAAAAAAAGCAAATTAGACATAGTCACTCCTCAATTAACACTACAAGGTCTCAGCTGCAGTGTTTAGTCTTATTGGGTAACTTTCATAATGCTGTTACTCCTTGTCTTGGCTAATTTATCTAGTTTTTGTTGCATGTTTGCGATCTTATTTGTTGGATTTCTTCTCTTCTTTGGCATTCGCACTTTGTTTTATTGCACTTTTCGAAAAAACTAAGTTACTTTTTTTATGGTATTACGAAGACTTTGGTGAAGTCCTTCAAGTATCACTTTGCGCTCTAGTGTAGACTTGAGCTGTTTGTAACACCCTTAAACATCCACGTAAACATTTGAAACCCCTTCTTGCAGCAAATTCCACTTTAGCTTGATGATGCAAATTAATATGTAAACAGTCATATGCAGAACATAAGTCATTTTTTCTCCATGTTAAAGTCCTATTGTGTGCAGATGGTTTTGCATCAGTAGACAAAACTTTTAAAAAAATACAAAAATAAATCAGTACATACATAACTTTTGACGTAAAAACTGGAACACAAAAGTTACGACACACGTAAGATCACCAAAAAGTGTACAAACTGATGAAGTTCTTCCAGAAGTCGACAATGAAAGCCAATTAAACTTTTGTTATAAAGAACCTTTACAACAAGAAAAGTTGAACAGAATGCTGTGTGGTTATAAACAGCAACCCATATGGCATAAAACTCAATGACTAAAAGACAAATACAAATGAAAACACGAGAAAAATACAAGTTTTTACATTTAGCAATGAAACACCGTCTTAAAATCTTTTACAGAAAGCAACGTCTGATTATTTGTTTGAGGTAGATCTACAAAAGTTTCCATTGTCTTAGAATAAACTGGTCGGTATTGCAAAGACAAAGCATGTAAATAGCAAACATACACAGTTATGGTTCTTTAACTTGAATTCCTACGGTGTAAAATCACTTAACGGAAATTATTCAGTTGGTGGAGGTGGTGCAGCCAATTTTAAATACTTAACCCTGGGTTAGCGCGTGTGATAAGTCTGTATTTAACTAAATATAATGCACCATTTTAGTATGATACACGGAGGACACATGGAGCAGCCACAACATTAAAGCTAATTAAAGGTGACAAGAACCTTGGCATTCATGTGGATGTTGTGCAAAAACAGCTCGAGGAACACGACCAAGAGCTCCAAGATCTCAATCTGATCAAGCATCTGTGGGAATCTGCTAAGCAACCAGTAACTTGAGCAAACAGAAAAAACTAAAAAAATCAGGTACAGTAAATGTAGTGGACATGAACAAAATGATACTTACATACAGTTCCATTAGCAGATAATTACTAGAGAGAGTCTGTTTATTCGCATATATCGTTTTTATAGTCGGCTGTGATTTCACAAAGACCTGGGGGACGTCTATTCACAGGAGACGGGATAAACAAAGTAGTGAAAAGCGAGAGTAGAGAGAAGCCACGACGGACAGATTAGGCGTTTAGAAGTGCAGCGTGATGAATGAAGCGACTCCTCTCACAGGAGCCTCGGTGCTTCAGCCATTAACTCGCTCTGCAGTGACTCACGGATCACTCACGGCTAAATTACACAGCCTGCCTTTGCTTATACACAGTCGAAGGGGGAAACTAATGACGTATTGAGCTGCAGTTAAGGCGTTCGTACTGTTGATTCATTCGCCGTTTAAATATGGTTTTCACATTAGAGCATGAAGAGTTGCAACTTTCAGACCAGAGCCGTAAAAGCCTGCTTTTGTTGATGCTGCGTAGGGTGGTCTGTGCAAAACTGTGTCCCCAAGTGCTTCTTTGTGCTACATTTGAGATGCAGTTGTGTGTGTGGCAGGTTTACAAATGTACAGCCGTGACCAGAAGTTTACATACACATGTAAAGACTGTGTATATCATGGAGGTCTTGAGTTTCCAGTGACTCCTACAACTCTAAATTTTCTATGATGCAGTCATTGAAACACATGAGTCTTTTGGTAGCCCTCCAGAAGCTTCTGGTTGTATCATCAAACACTCCTCCTAACAGAACTCTGACACAGACTTGTTTCTACAGACCTTAATTCTGGCCTGATTTAACCATTTCTTTACCACTTTTGATGTTTCTTTGAGGTCACTGACATGTTGGAACACCCAGCTGTGTCCCAGATCAAACCTTCTAGCTGATGATTTTAGGCTTTCATGAGGAATGTGGAAGCATGATGCTGCCACCGCCATGCTTGATGCTAGATTTGGTGTTCTTGGGGTTAAAGGCCTCACCTTCTCTCCTCCAGACATGTTTCTGCTCAGTGTTTGTTCCATGTGACCACAGAACTTTCCTCCAGAAGGCCTTTTCTTTGTCCATGTGATCAGACTTCAGTGGAGCTTTAAGGTTCTGCTTCTGGAGGAAGAACTTCCTTCTTCAACAGCCTCTCAGCTCATGTTGATGTAAAACACTGTGGACACTGACACTAGTGTTCCAGCCAGTCGTCTCTGAGCAGCAGGTGATACTTTGAGTTTTCTTCCTGATCGTGGCAGTAACACAACTGGACCATACATCTTATACTTGCACTTGTTTGCACAGGTGATTCTGGGATCTGAAGCTGCTTTGAAATGACTCCAAGTGACCTTCCAGACTTGCTCAAGTCAATGATTTTCTGATTTTTGCTGAGCTCCTCAGACTGTCCCACTGTAGTGTTTGTGACGGAGTCTAAGGAGGGTATCAAATGGACCCTATTTAAACGGGCTCAGAGGAGTCAGCAGCTGTAGTCGATCATAATCGCTCACAAGGTCAGAGGTCATGCTAAGAAAATTTGATTACCGCAACTCTCTACATCCCCAAAACTGATCATTCAAGTTGCTGTATGTATATTTTTGACCCAGCAGATTTTGACAAATTTCCAAAAGACCTCCAATAAATTTACATTTGACCAAAATGCACGATCGTTTTTTTGAGACAAAGATGATGATTCCAAACCAGAAAATTCAAAGCTGTTGGACTCACTGGAAACTCAAGACTGAAATGATATACATGATGTTTGTAAGTGTATGTAAACTTTTGCTCACTACTGTAAATATGACAGTTATCCTCTGCATAAACCACACCTACTGTATGTTGATTCATTAGGTAGCACATAAAAACTAGACAAAATCAGAACAAAACAGTGTTGCTTCTACATTTTTATGAATGCACATCATAGAAGACACTGGGGAGAAGGTTGACAAAGTGAAATTCTAGCATAAATACATCAAAATTTGCAGGAACGAAGCAAAACGTGGCTTCTGCATTTAGGACATTGCCAATAAAAAGCATCTACTGCATACTGTACACTTGATTCATTTAAAACAACTATATGATAACACGAAAAACATTATCTATGGATGCAAAGTTAAATTATAGCATAAACACCTCAAAATTTGGACGAAAGAAGCAAAAAAGGTGGCCCCTGCATCTCCAAAAACCATAAAAGAAAGAAAGATTTACACACCTAACCCGAGCTGGAGTCAACTTTAACCATATATTTTCTCAAAAAAAAAAAAGAAAAAAAAAAGGCCACATTTAACCTCCTCTGCACTTCCATGTTGAGGAGAACCGTCCGTCTAAATATATGCAGCGAACATGGGAGTGTGATAATTGTGAGCGGGGGTCGGTATCTGGGGGTTTACATTCTTGGGGTATTGCATTTTGCTGCACTTATGCTCCCTCAACAATGTCGTGCCTCATCGGGGGCCGCGATCCTCCGCGACCGCAGGGCCGAGCGGCGACAGCTGCCGCGCCAGAAAAACAACGGACGCCATTTTACTCCATGTGAACTCCGCGAGAAATTCCTGGAATGGCCACGACGGTAATGCGCTCCGATAAGGTTACATAATGAGGGCGCTTCATAAACATAATCTCCGCTTCCTTTTCCCTTCCTCTTCCCTCGACTTCACCTTCTCGCATCGGTTCTGGCGGCGTTGGATCTGCTTCCCGCCCCCCGCTGCCTCTTACACACTTCACATTAAGAGCGCGGACCCACGCAGCTGCGCTTACACAGCTGTTATTTAATTGCAGTTGCGATTTACTTTTTGCACATTGTTGTGATTTTTCTTTTCTGTTTTATTCCAGCCCCCCCTGACAGCAGCTCTCTGTGGGCAGCGGAACATTAAACACCTTTAATCCAACATGTTCCGGGGCTGAATGATAATTTCTGAATATTTTCTCGAACCACCTGGTTTGTTCGGGTTGCGTTTCAGAGGTTAATGGCCATGAAATCCTATTTGTGGTTATACCTCAGCCCTAAAGTGTCAAAGCTATGCTGACATTTTGGGTTTTACATATATTTTTTCCCGTATTTTAAAAATACATTAACATGTCTCCTCACAGCTGAGTCATAAATGGCTTCACGGTTGTGCCGAGAAGTACAGAATTGTAGTTTTTTTTACAGAATCCAGGTGAAGCCAACCATTTAGGGACATTGAACAGCTTGTCAGACCCGTTTAGGACATGTACTTGGTTCCCATCTCTTCTTTAAACACTGCCTGCAGTTCAGCCAAAAAGTTCCTGAATTATAGCCACATGACAGTTGGTCGAAGCAAAGTTACAAATGACTTTACAGATGTGCCAAGGAGCAAATCATTTTTTGTTTTTTTACAGAATCTGGGTAAGGCAAACCATTTTTGGTGAATTTTTAAGTGAGGCATTAAGATTAAAGTGACTTTGAACAGCTTGTCAGACCTGATTAGGACATTTACTTGGTTCCATGCTTGTTTTCCATCTCTTCTTAATACACAGCCTGCAGTTCAACCAAAAAGTTACTGCATTTTGACACACGAGAGTTGGTCGAAGCCAAGTTACTAGTAGCTTTACATTTATGCAGAGGAGCACTGAATGTTTAGTTTTTTTACAGAATCTTTATAGAGCAAACTGTTTAGTTTTGTAGATTTTTTTTTAGTTAGACAAGTGGAATAAAGTGGTTTTGAAGAAATATTACAGCTTTAAGCTCAGATTTGATGACTTTTTCCAGCTCGTCACACATGTTTAGGCTGTGTTCAGGTCAAAATAACGCTTTTAATTTGTTGCCACACTTATCTCCCCTCTGCTCTGGGTCAACACGGCCTGCAGTTCAGCCAAAAAGTCTCCAAAAGTGACAACTTCAATTACAATCCTTCTCATGATGAATTCTAAACATGTGGACAAACCCCAATCTCCTCATCAGTCCACGTGGTGACAAGTTACGGCCACATTTTCAGCCACGTGGACCTTAAAGTATTGAGCGACTGGACTTCCTTTGTAGGTTCTGATTTTAGTTCTAGTTCTGACCTGAAGAAACCCCTTAGATGAGAGGTGAAACGTGGTCAAGAACCTCAAAGTCTTTTCCATGAAGCTCCTAGGAACACCATGTCCTGGAAGACTGAGAATCTACTGAGGCTGATGTTTGGATGTGGTCCCATAAAGAAAGACATTTCTGAACACTAACAAGCAAGTCGAGAAGAATGCCGTGCGAAACAGCCAAACAGACGCCGGCTTATACCCGCAGTCAGCATCCGGTTGGTCAGAACAGTGTCCTGGGAACATCTGATGTTACGACTTGCGACCCAACAACCGAGGTAGACTTGAAGCATTTGTTGATGCGTTGCCTGACCTCGTCTAAATACACATTTCAAGAAGCATCAGACAAATTTACATATTTGGTAGCGCAAGTGTAAGCTGCTCGATGTGTAAACGCCTTCGTATTGTGGCAGTAACAAACACTGCAGCCTCTAGAGGTCATTACTGGGGCTTCAGACCAAACAATAAGAAGGCGACGCCATCGCACTTCAAAATCTTCGCCGGTTTGTTTAACCGAGACGCCCCGCCGAGTGGCAACGCTCCCTCTTCCCATCCGACGTCGTATGTTGCAAAGAAAACCCACTTGTCCGAGTGCGTTGACAGCCTGAAATAACAATCGTGTAACTGAAGATACCAACTGCGCGCTTTTTCCACAACAGAGGGAGCTACAGTTTACGAGCGCGGCCCATAAACAAGCTTCGATACGCCGAGTTTTGTTTATGGCGCACTCGTCATCCTCCTTGGCCGGCTCCTCTCGCTGCTCTTTGTTTCTTGGAGTGCTTGGAGTGGGTGTTGTATGAAAAGGCCTATTTAAAAAAGGACCTGAGGGACCCTCGGCTCTCCCCAACAGCTGCCCAGCTGTGCCCCTTGTCAACTGGCCCTCAACTACCTCCGACCACCCTTAGCCTCCACTCAAAGCCTTGACATCACAGCAGAAATGTGCACAACAGCGCCAGCAGCTACTGTACAGCTGTAATGAAGAGCTTTTCTTTTTTTCTCTCCTCTCAGGGTGACGCAAGGGTCAGAATCTGTGTGAGGTTAGCAGCTCGGTTTCATAAAACACAATGTAAAAAAAATAAATACATATGTGTATATTTCTGTATATAAAAATAATGTAAAAAAATTATATGTATATTTTTGCATATATAACATATGCAATTATATATGTATAATTTATATATTGAAATAGGAAAATGCATAAAACTATATACACATTTAAAAAAAAATAATGTACAGCATTTAATTTCATATGCAATATATAATGTGCTATAGTTCATATTAAATTTTTTTTCCCAACTGCAATATTTTAGTTTTATGTGTAATATTTCATTATCATTTCTAACATCTCATGGGCAAAAGAATAAAAAAAAAAAATTAAAAAAAAAAAACATATATATATAATTTTATGCATATTTGAATATTTTATTGGTAAAATGAGGAAAATTATATACACACACCTATACATATTTTTTTTAGTATATTTTAGTTTTATGTGTAATATTTTATTGTAATTTCTAACATCTCATGTGCAAAATAATCAAAACACGTAAAATAAATAATATGTATGTATATTTTATCTTAATTATATACACGCACCTATACATACATATTTATTATGTAAATATATTTTTAATATAAACAATTACATGTAGCATTTCATTTCATGTGCAATATTTCCCATTTTAATTTCTCAAGTGTAATATTTCATTATCATTTGCAATATTTTAATTAAATGTATAATATTTAATGTAAAACATCGTCAATGCCTATTTTTATTTTACTTGTTTTATTTCAATATTGTATCATACTTGTAGCTTATTGCATTTCTCATGTATGTAATTTTGTTTTTTCTGAGCAATATGTGGCACAAGAATTTCCTTCTGGCATTCATAAAGTTTTATCCTAAATGCACTTTGGCATTTTTAGTCTGCTGCAAAAAAACATTAAAAATCAACACAAACGAGGGCGATGCAATCTGAATATTCATCTGCAGATCAAAATAAAGTGCGTCTCCTATGAGGAAGATTAACAGTGATCCAGTACCACCCTGCATGCACGGTGTCGCCCCTCCTGCCTCACCCCTGAGATCCACTCCTTACCCTCCCGTCCTCCCTCCGTCTCCTCAGGCTGCAGCAGCAGATGAAAGGGAGCCTGAACCAGCATGAAAGGCAGCGTCTTGGCAGCTAAGTTGACCTCCAGGCTTTTTTTCTCCTGCCTTTTTTTTCTCTTCTCTTTTTAATCCCCACCCTCCCACCTATTCACCTGTAAAAGCCCCTCCGTCTATCCTCCCTAATGCCCCTCCGCTCCTCCAACAACCCCAAAAAACCCTCTCCATATGTCTGTGGGTGGGATAGGAGGGTGATTAAAACTCTGTCACCTCGTTTTTTTTCACCTATTCTTGCTCCTTAGGGAGAACTTTCAAGTACAGTTTTGTTAATCACAGGAGGATATTAAGCGTTATGGCTGCTATCATGGTCTTATTTTATCCTTTTGCTGACGGGGTGAAGACAATCGGGTTATGAAAAAAAGGAGGAGATTCGGGGGTTATAAAAAGGCTGAATAAAACCTGCTGATTTGAGGCCTTCAGACACGCCTCGAAAGGCAGCGTGCAGCGTAAGCGTTTGTCCATTGTGCGCAGGTGGGAATGTTATCGGGGGTGAATAATGGAAAATGGAGCCGTGATGGAGCCCAACAATGAGATTTATTTCACAATATCAGCACTCGCACATACATACGGTGCTTTTAGTAAATGGTGCCCTTTGAGCAAATATCATAAAAGGTCTGCTGAATAACTGACCTTCAGGTAGTCAGATTATTAAATCCATGTTCCTGCAACATTTATTCTCCTTTTTTTTTGGTTGCAGCTGCAAAATGGCAATAGTTTTGGTCATACTGAAAGCATAAATCACAAAGCAATAGAAGACGCATTACAAAAACAGCAAATTATCGCATAGTGATACAAATATTTTAATGTTTTAAGGTGTCACAAGCCTCAAGCCTGCTTTTAAAAAATGATTTTCCCACTGAAATAATACAAAACAAACTGACAATGTTAGAAAATCCTTCAGTTTTATTGATTGCTGTTATTTGACTACAAAAAAAGGGACCTTCTCCAAAAAAATTCATGCTTTTTACCTTATTACCATGTCCATGTTTTGTGTTTTTTAAAATATATTATGAACGAAATAATAGGACAACGCCATAACTGAGCATTTCCACCAGCGGTTTAAAGATTTCTTTGGTTTTATATGCAACAAATTTAAGAAATCAATCCTGTCAACTTGCTTTCTGTATCATTAGTCTTCAGAATCGGTTCCATTTTGGACATTTATGGCTGATTTATTCCAAAATTCTAGTTCGTAATTGTGCTTTTATAGTGTTTGAGACGCATCTAAGAGACCGTATTCATGAAAAAAAACATTAAATTTATAACTTTGATTGACAGAGGTGACTTTTTAGGGTTAAATCGATGAGCAGAGATGTGCTTTCATTCCTCAATAAGTGCTTTAGAAAGCAAATCAGCCAATGCAACAGTACATTATCGGTTGTTTGAGAACGGTCTTGATTCGTATCTTGGAAAAATCGGCACTTGTTAGAAATTCCTTGAAAGGATGAAACACATCTTTATAAAGCTTCTTGTTGACAGTTTCTCCTGCTATCATCTTTACTGCTGTGTCGGCATTTACTTTGTGTTTTTCTTTTGCCTGCGATGCTTTCACGGTGTTTCGTTTTCCATCTTTTGACCTTGAAGCTGCAGTAATCTACATCTTTATGTTGACAATGGGCCCGATGGCTGTGTGTAATGTGAAAGTGGTCACCAATGGCACTGTAACAGACCCACACTACTCCTTTCATCTCAGAGCATTTTAAGGACTTTATTGTATGGAAGCATCTTAAGGTTTCATTTTCTCACCACTCAGTGTCATTTTCAACCAAACTGTGGAAAGATAACGCCACCCACAGGTTTCACGAAAAGTGTTTTTGAAGTTCAGTGCGGTAGATATGAGCTAAAAAATTGGGGCCGAGATGGCACCCGTGCCCCTAATGATGCATCACTTTAAGCTTTAATAAAATTTAAATGGATGAGTTATATAAAAATTCACCACCTCCACAGTTATCATGACATATAAAATTAGCTATAAAGACCAAAACTGGTATTTGCAACAGGCTGTAAATGAGTTTATTTCTGCACTAAAGTCGATAATTTTAACATTGAAGTCTATGGGGATTGACTCGCTTTTAGAGCCAGCCTCAAGTGGCCATTTAAGGAACTGCAGAACTAAGTCAAGTCACTGTTTAAAAACAACCCAGCAACGTGCTTTCCAGTAAAATAAAAGATCATGATTGGCATTACAGATGAACCTAACAAGTTCAGATATTGGGGTAAAGAGGACCCTGTAGTGATATTTATGACCTTACCTGAGTACTTTACATATTAGGGATTAAAACCCTACAAAAATACATGTCAGGTAAGGTGGAGATCCGACAGTTACGAATGTGATAATGTAGCTAAGACCCTACGATATTAAAAGTAATGGAATATACTTATATAACTATTAAGTTTTGGTCTCTGGTTGATGAATAAATTTGAGAGATTGCTGCCACTCCTCCTCCTCTGCTTGTACTTCCAGGTTTATGAAAATAATGACCGGGGGGAGTCGATTTATTTAGACCAACGTATTCTTCATGCTGCAGGAAGGTTTCAGTCACACACATTAAGCCAATACGATGATCTGTTGTCAGATCATTAAAAGAGATTTAGATGACAGATCTAGTATTTAGTAATCCACATTTAATTGTCCTGTCTGTCTGATGAATTTGGAGAAGGTTGCTATGAACAGCCCTTCTGTTGTTAACGTTAGATTTATAAAATCTGGGTGGTCGGGGGGGGCAGATGCAGTCTCTATAGGACACTGGGATGGTAACAGCCGTAGAGAAGGAACTCTGCTTCCTGGTCTCACCTCTGGACTGTCAGGGGTTTAGTTTTCTAATAAACTTCTCCATATTCCTCAATAACAGAGCTGCACCATCCAAAATGGGACGTATGCCGTCTCTCCTAATGAGACCAGATTTTCCCCAGAAACTTTCCAACTATCTATTAAGCACACATCGTTTTCTGGACACCACCTCGACAACCAGCGGGTGAATGACGACATGCGGCTCTACATGTCATCGCTGATCAGATTGGGCAGGGGTCCAGAGAATGCCATGGAGTCTGACATTGTTTTAGCAAATTTGCAGATTCCACGTTGATTTTTGTGACCTCCGTTTGCCTGAACTGGATGTCGATACCACCAACGTGAATTACAATCCTACTGTATTTATGTTTATCCTCAGCCAGCAGTTCTAAATAGGATATAATGTCGCCCGTTCTGGCCTCAGGAATGCATTTAACTATAATAATAATAAATTTTATTTTTAAAAAACATTGTAAAAACAGTCTCAAAGTGCAACAACTGGAATTAAAACCCATAAAAACAAGTAAAAACACAACAGCCGAAAGGCATTAAGATTTTAAAGATTAAAATGTCTCCTAAAAAAAGGTTTTCAGTCCCTTTTTAAAACTTAAAACAGCCTGTGGAGCCCTCAGGTAGTCCAGGAGGCGTTCCACAGGCGTGGAGCAGCAGAACAGGAAGCCCGGTCCCCCATTATGTGGGTTTGAGTCCGAGGAATGTTGAGCCAGTGGTGTTGGAGTGGAGGACGTGTTGAGGTGTACGGTGGTTGGTGTCTTGAACTTCACATTTCTCAATACGGAGCTGCCGATTACCAGAGTACGTTTCTCAACAGGTGTGTTGCTGAGTGGGGAAAAACGATTAGGAACGTGAATGGGGGGTGGGTGGTGAACCGTGGGCTTCTGTTTAGGACTGTAGTGACTTCCACAGTCGCTAGAGAGGCCGAGGATGGGTTCTGTCTAATTGTATGACGTGCTGTCGCTTCCTAAATAATGCACAAAGTCTGATACGTTTTCTCCTTTTATTAAAAGTAGCTGGTGATTCGCAGGCATTTCACAGTACGGTAAACTAAAGAACAAAAGACAAGACAAAAAACAAAGACTTTAGCGTAAATAAATAAATAAAATCAAGCGTGGCGGTCAACAAAAACTACGGCTACCCAGCCCTCCTCTCTCTGGCAAAACGACCGCATGACTGACCGTCAGCCCTTTTGACAGCTCAACCCGTCACCAACTACACCCACATGACCCATGCTCCACATCACCATGACAACCAAATAAACAAACTATTAACCCAGTGATAAATACTCAAACCAACAATATTTGTGGCTCCTACAGACTGTAGGCTGACAGTCACCCAGCCCGCCTGGCTTACCGGCTGCTCGGGAACTGCCAGGGGTTGCCTAACAGGAGCTAAGCTAGGTAGCTACGTACCGGCTACGGGGGGCTGACTAGCTGCTACATTTACCAGGTTCATGCAAGGCCGACATCTGCCTCGACTGGTTGGGGTGAGGGCAAACTGCCTTTTGTTGTTGTTCAACAGTGACGATAAAGATTTAACGCAGATGAGCACAACTAGGCAGAAGCCTAACGCCATCCATTATAGCAACCCTTAACAACAAGGTCATCGGGACGGAGTGAAAACCACACCGATGTGTCAACAGTGTTCTGTAGAATGTGTGTTTTTGTACAATGTGTGTCCTGTCAATGTAAATCAATGGCAATGTGGAAAAGAATTTACCCACGGGGACGACAAAGTCTAAATAATTATTCTATTCTGTTCTTTACTTTCCCATTCTATTCTATAGGAGGCAGAGGCTAAAGCTGAAGAGTTAGTAACTTGCTCTTGATGTTAGGAAGATTTAGCAGCTTAGAAAACAGATATTTCCCTGCATGAGGGATGGCGTCAGGGCCTCTTAACTTCTCGTGGGTGATTGACTACAGCTGCTGACTCCTCTGAGCTCATTTAACTTGGGCCCATTTGACTCAGCCACAAACACTAGAGTAGGAAGTGTAAGAAATCAAATCATTGAATTGAATAAACCAGGAAAGTCACTTGGAGCCATTTAAAAGAGGCTACAGATCCCGAGAACATCTGTGCAAACAAACATATGTATATTTCTGACCCAGCAGATTGTGTCCCTTTTCCAGAAGACCCGTAATAAATCTATGAAAGAACCAAAATACACGATTGATTTTTCAGGTGTTTCAATAATTCTGATTATAGAAAATCATACGAGTCATTGGAAACTCAAGACTGCCACGATACATGTGGTCTTTACAAGTGTAGGTAAACTTTTATTCACTAAACCTATAAAGTCGTCGGCCCGCAGGCTGGTTCTCAGCGACGGCCAACGCTCAGGTGTCTCTGAAGCTCCTCGACTTTGAGACAAAGACGTCGCTGTTCGAGAGCAGCAGATGCCTTTACAAGTGTTAAGAAGAAGAAGAACAACTGGATGAACTCGACATCCCATCCCCACAAAGCACCTGTCAGGCCCGCCGGTTGCTAGGCAACAGCTCCCCTCGCCTCTCTCCTCCACTTCATTCTGATAGTCTGTTTCTGTTTTTTCTCTTCTTTCCCTCCACTCTTGCACACACCCTGAAAAGCTGCTGTTCTGCTTAGAGAGGAGGTTCATGTTACCTCAGGGATGGGTGTCGTTCTTTTTTTTTTGTTTCCCCTCCACCAGGCTGGTTGTGGACAGGTTTTAGCGCTGAGGCTAACGAGGCTTGAGACCAAAGTGTTTCTTTCTTCCCCCTCCTTTTTTTCCTCTCGTTCTGTTCTCTCCCTGTTTTCATAGGGACGAACAGCAAGGCGCTAACAGCCATGAGAAATCAGGCATGGAATTATTCAAAAAGCAATTCAGTCTAAACAGTGGGGAAGATATGGAGCTAGCCTTTCACTAAAGCAGGCACCTACTGAAAAACACCCACAACTGCTATTTACTTCACCCTGTGAGTGATTCAGTGCTGGAGCTCGAGCACTCGGGCTGCGACTCTGCCGCATATAGTTCATGATTTAACAAGCCCGCATAAATTATACAGAAACGCCAGAATATACAGGCTCTGACCAAAGCTTGAGACGTTTCTTTTTTTTCCCTTTTGATCTGAACTTGAAGCCATGTTTTCACTCATGGTGACTTTATTTTCGGCTCCCGTGTTGTGTTTGCTGGGACACGAGACAGGTGGGTGATATTTTTATCTCATTATTCTCAGATCTTCTAGTTGAGACGTCACAGCAGTTGTATAATGTCCCCCTTTCCAGCAAACGTGGCCACAGCGAGCAGCAGCTACAGCTACAAAGGCAGCAAAGGCGGTCTGACAAGAGCTGCTGCAAACAGCTGCCTTTATGCGTTCAGCCTGATGAGACAAACCAGCGGCAGCTGAGCAGGTAGCAGACGATCAGCTGATGAGAGGCAGGTGGGCTGCAGCAGGAGCCCTGCAACTGCCTCCTACACATTTACATGGTTTTACATCATTTTACATCAAGTGTGCCACATACGCTGCCTGTATGTGATGAATGTAACGTTCTGCTGCGCATAATTTTGCATATTGTGTCTTATTTTGTTCGCTTTGTGTCATTATTAATGTTTTAAATGGGATCTGTGGAGGGAGGGGAAGGTGAAAATTAGATTTAATCCTTTGACACAAGAGTTGAATTATCATGTTAAGTCCCGTAGAATTAAAATAACTTGGCAGGCAGCGAGTGGGATCTGTAAGTGACACCAAACAGCAGCAAAGTGTAAGTAATTTAAAAAGGCATCATTTGCTTCTGTAGCTCACTGAAAGGAGCAAACATTCCTCCTAAAAGCCCAGTTAAGATGTAAATGACAACATCTGCCACTTTACCACACATTCCTAGAAGTGGACGAGTCTGGAGGAATGTTTTCAGTTCAAAACAATTTCTTGAAGAACTGGTTTGGAGAATTTTGTGGCTCCATTTTGACCTCATTATTATCATTTTGATAGTGTGCTAATCTCAAGCATAAGAAAAAATGTGCTAGACAACAATAAACATGTTTCTAAATAAAATTCAGAGACTTTTCTTCAACATTTAGGTAAATAGTGACGTTTTGTGTCAGTGTCGAGTCATTTACCTGATACCTGATTGACCAAATATACAAAACCAGTCCCTTTGACTTGGATTTAGTAATACTTCCTATATTGTTCAAAATACTCCTTCATTTAATGCAAAAAGAGTAACTTACGCTTCTATCCTAGTATGTTTTTTAATTGTTGGTGAGGGGAATAAAATTAACCATCAAATGAACCAAACTGCACATTTGAATTTTTGCATGTACACAATTACAATAAGATAAAAAAAAAAAAAAAGTAAAAATCAAACAATGCAGGTGAAGATGTCAACACTAAAGTCTACAAAAGAATCCTCTAGAAATCTCTTTTCCGTTATTAGAGGTTCCTCTAGTCACCTGTTAAACTTCCTCCAGTAACACCCACAAGCGAACAAAGTTTCTTGAGGTTCTTCTGATTCTCAGAGAGTCGTAGTGATGTGAGATATCAAAATATAGTCTTTTACTTCAAGCTCGTATTTTCTTAAGCTGGATTCTTGTTGGCATTTGATTTCCCAAGAAATATATTTGCTCCTGTAAACTAGCAGTAAATGTACAAGTTGTTTTCATGGAGCAAAATTTTGCATTAGCTGAAGCATTAGCTTAAATCCATTTTAGATGCAATCACCACATCAGAGGCATAAACTGGATATGAAAGAGTAAAAAACCTGCATTCTCCCTGACAGCCAGTAGGGGGCGACTCCTCTGGTTGTAAATAGAAGTCAAA
>NW_007579727.1:0-1681 GCF_000690725.1 Stegastes partitus
AGCAGTTCCAATAGGGTCTTCGCACCCTTTTGGGTGCTCGGACCCTAATTAAAACAATTCAGAAGAAAAACACATGAAAAAAATAAATGTATGAAATGTCATTTTCAAACAAGAAATCTTTACAAATGTTGATAAAAAAAAACAAAACAACAAAACATTAAAAAAGACACCCTGAGTCAGGTGAGATAGGCTCCGCCCCCTTGTGAGGGTTGAGGTGTGGAGATGATGGACGGAGCTCGGCTGGTTCTTCAGTGATTATTTTCCTCTTTTGAAAATGGTTAGTGTGCGTTTGCTGCCCCCTGCTGGACGCTCTGCATCCTGCATCCTTCGGTTCTGTTTCCACTCTCAAGCTGCAGCAGGAAGTTCCTGCTGTGGACGTCAAATGCAGCTTCAGCGTTAGCACGTGGCTACACGTTAGCTTCTGAGCCGAGTGTTGACGGGAAGCAGGGTCAGCTGGCGGAGAACATTCAGTCGTCTGAAATCAGCTTTCATACGAGTTCACGCGTGATTGCAAAAAGGAAACGGCTGGAATTCAACCTGAAACCAGGAACAGACGGACTGTTGGTGAATGACGGTAGCACCGAGTCCATCCATCTCGTTCCACCAACTCGGAGGCAGCAGCCGGCGCTTCCACATGTTCATCTCCCACCTGTTTCCTGCTCGACGTTCTGAGATGTTCAAGAGACATCGTGGCCCCGGTTCTGGTTCTGAAAGCTGCCTGGAAAACCCACTGTGAGCGGTCCTGGATCCTGATCAGATCTTTGTGTTTTTCATTTCTTCAGTGTTTCAGCTTTTGGACGTTTCCATCGTCTTTCTGAGGATTCTCCAGGAGGGTTCGGTGTCCATCTGTCTGATGTTTGATTCAAACCTTCAACACAGTTTGAATATTTTAAGCTCACATTCATAACGTCTGACCTGATGTTGGTTTGGGAGCATTATTCTGATTTTTAGTGAAGCAACAAAGAAGAACACAGAGACGCTACTTAAAACGAGAAATATTTAATTGATAATTCAAGTCATAACAGGCCTTCCAAGGTTCATTCAAACAACTCGGACTCGAGGACTCGACCCGATCGGAGCAGAGCGAACAGACCAACAGATGAGAGAAAACAAGACCAAACCCAGTAAAAGATAAAAATGATTCTTCACGTCTCCGGTCGGTTCCATCGCCGTCGTCCTCGTCGCTCTACAGTACGTAAAACACGGCAACCATCGCCATGGCAACCCTGTGTGCCGTGAAGCCAGTGAGAGGAATGCTAACAGAACACAAGGGAATGACGTGTCGGTGTCGAGTTCATGCGAGAACTTTGGGTCTGAAGAGACAAACCAGTGTTTGTTTGTGGTGCTCGGACAGGAAGCGGCGTCGTCACGGCGAGATGGGATGAGCTGTGCCGAGGAAATCACTGCAACAGAAGGAAGTGAGCGTCAGTGACATGTCTGGCTGTCTGGAGCCTCACAGGTACCGGTCCTACCTCAGGATGTTGGGCAGCTCCGGGCTCCGGTAGATGAACTTGTGTTTGTAGGCGAGAGCCGAAGGAAACGGAACAAACTGGACCTTGTGACCGCTGAGGCTCTTCGACTGCGACGCCAAGCTGTAGAGCTGCAGGAAGACGAGGTTCAGTTCATCTGCTGTCACACGCTAAGCTACGACGTGTTGGAGACACATTGAGCTACGACGTGT
>NW_007579727.1:3402-4739 GCF_000690725.1 Stegastes partitus
ACGTGTTGGAGACACGCTGAGCTACGACGTTTTTACTAAACCAGGAGGTTTTTATTAAACCAGGAGGTTTAACTAAACCAGGAGGGTTTACCAACACTGGTTCCATCCTCCATGACCAGACCAACCCTAACCCTTCACCGCATCCTGTGCTGACATTCATCTTCTCAGAGTTACTGAAAAGTCCTGAAGCTCCTGAAATATTCCCAACAGGTTCTCATATTAAACGCAGTGCCGCCGAGCGGTGCAGGACTGCTGGAGACCCCCTGCACCCTGACCAAGCCCTAATCCAACCCTGACCCTGTAGGGCTGATGGTGAAGTGTTCCCTGATGCGTTCATGGACCTCCCTGAGCTTTAAACTGTAACGTGTGATTCATGTGAAGCTTTCGTACCTTTTTGCCGAGATGGAACGGAACCACGCCGTCGTCCTCGGCGTGGAGGATCAGCACCGGGCAGGAGATGTGGTTCACGCTGCAGAGACAAGCATTCAGGGAACGTTTTCTATGGTGCTGCAGTTCCTCTAACAGCCACTAGATGCTGCTCTCAGAGGACTCATTGTGTCTGAACTGATACCAGCTGCCTGCGCTGTGGACTCTGAGCTGCTCTGGTCGCTAATCAGCTGTTTCAACACTTTAAGTCTCACAAGCTTCAGGAACTGTTGGCTGGACCCAAACAGAGTCCAAAAGTTCAACCACTCTCTGCTGAGAGACTCTGAGGTTCAGAAAAGTCCAGGAATGAGATGGACTGAAGGAGTTCCAGAGTCTCAAAGCCTCCCGTCAGACGAGCCTTCGGAACGTTTTTAAAACGAGCTTCAGTCTCTCACGAGGTTGTTGACAAGTTTCAGAGTTTCTGAAAAAGTTCCTGATGGAAACATTTCCTAAAAACAGAAAGTTCCAGAAGAAAATCTGAGCTGAGCTCCTGAAACTAGAAAGATAAAGTTAAAAACTTCACCAACACAGCAGGACCGTCTGTTTTATTTAGAAACTTAAAAAAAAGTTCTGTCAGGACCTTTGTCAGAAACCTTGAACTTCATCAAGAACTTCTGTGTGAAACCAGAGGATGGAAACGGTTCTGACTTTAAAACGTTCTTCATTCAACGTTTCTCACTTTCTACCAATAAACCGTTTAAATTGTTCCTGAGTTACTCGAAACTGTTAAAAGTCCTGAAACGGATCGGTCCAATGAAAGGATCAACGCGTTTTCACTTCAGGTCCAAACAGTTGAGCTGCTAGAAGTCCGTCAGTCCCTGGACGGGTTCTGACTCTGAAGATTCCTGAGTTCTGGAAAAAAGTTCTAAAGTACAAGTGTTCTGAAAACAAGTTTTAAATTGTACAGACAG
>NW_007579727.1:6859-9347 GCF_000690725.1 Stegastes partitus
CCAATGAGAGGCCTTTGCTGATGAGCAGTGGACCAGAAAACCTGTCAACAGGTGCAGAAGTCTGACTGAGAGCTACAGGAACACCTGATGGCAGTGATTGGCTAGTATTGATCTGCGATCGGCTGATATTGATCGGTGGATCACCTTGTACAGCTGCACCCGGTGGTCTCCTCCCCTGCACAGAAACAGCGGCGTCAGACAGGTTCTCAGAGCAGCTCAGGTGTGTTTCTGTGTGTGTGAGGTCACCTGGTTCCTGCGTTTCCATGGAGATAGAGTATGACAGGGTGGGCGGAGCTAAACGTGGACTCGTACCAATCGCCTGCTTTACCCTGAGCTTCCTTCCACATCCGGGCAGGAACCGTGTGCCTGAAACAAACAAACAAACAAACAAAATGAAGTCATTTCACATTTTGATTTATTCGTATTTCAGTAAAAACTGTTTAAATAAAGTTTATCACAACAAAATCATCAGTAAACAACAGAATTTAAACTGATGTCAGAGACGGAGTGTTGCTGTGGTAGTGTCGTTGTTGTGGTTGTGTTGTTGTGTCGTTGTTGTGNGTTGTGACAGCGCTCTGATAGCGTTGTGACAGCGTTCTGGTAGCGCTGTGACAGCGTTCTGATAGCATTGTGACAGCGTTCTGGTAGCGTTGTGACAGCGTTACTAATGACTCCTACGAACATCCTGTTTGGTAGAAGGAGCAGAGAACAGTTCCTGAACATGAAGGAAACACACCTGGAGCTCCTGAAACTAAAACAGAAGAAGTCCCGGAGCTCAGAGTCCATGAAAAAGTTCCTCAGAAGCATCTCAGTGTTTCTGAGGGTTCTAGCAGCAAAGCCGGCGCTACTCACTTCTCATCACTGGCAAAGCGGATGTTGTTGGCTGTGATGGCGTCCAGGAAGAACCAATCAAAGCCGGGCAGGTACCTGTACACCTGAGAAACACACACACCCTGAACACACCTGCAGGAGTGTGTGTGTGTGTGTGTTGTTTTTGTGTTATTGTGTGTGTGTGTGTGTGTCTGTGTGTTGTTGTTGTGTTATTGTGTGTGTGTGTGTGTGTGGTGTATATACAGAGTGTGTGTTGTGTTACCATGGAGAAGGGGTGGCTCCTGGCTTCTTCTCTGATGTTGGTGAACGGAGACTCTAAGATCAGAGCGTCTGGAGGACTTCCTGCAGAAACAGGTCAGTGGTGTTATTGTTCAGGCCTCCACTACCCAGAATCCTCCAGGCAGCTGCTACAGCTGGGACTCTACAGGCTAAACATGTCTAGCAGCCATGTTTGTAGTTCTGGATGTGTGAGAGCTCTGTTCTAACAGTGTGAACGCTGAACTGCTGAGTCGTACCTCGGTCGCTCAGACGCCGCACCAGGTTGGTGGCCACCCTGGAAACAGACACACAATGTGGTGACCATGACGACCACAAGCCTGGTGTGTGCTACAGGAAATGAACAGTGTGGTGTGTTACCCCGTCCCCAGAGAGTGACCCCAGATGTAAACAGGAAGTTGCTCATTCAGGCGACTCTTCAGCCAATCATATATGAAGAGAGCGTCTGATGTCATCGCGCCCTCTGAAGGAGATCCGTCTGAGTCTCCCCAACCTGCACACACACACACACACACATAATAACACAACAACACAACAACAACACACAGACACACAGACACAGACACACACACACACACACACAGACACACACACACACACACAGACAGGTGGTCGAGCCGTCCAGGTGTTTCTCACCTCTGTAATCAAAGGTCACCACATGGTAGCCCAACGAACTGAGGACCTGAAGGAAGACAGGCAGAGAGTCATCAGCCCTCACAGCCAATCAGAGTTCAGCGTCATAAAAAGTTCCTGTTTCCTAAAATCCTGAAAATGGTCCAGAGAAGCTAAAATAGTCAAAAGAACAAAAAGTTTGAAGGGTTCAGAAGGTTCTAAGTTCCTGAAAGAGTTCTGACAGAGTTCTGACACATTTCGGAGTTTCAGATGTAAATAATAATAAAATAAACTAAAATAGTTTTTGAGTAACTTTTGAACTTTTATAAAAAGTTCTCGACTTAAAAACTGAAATGTTCTGGAGTTTGTGTGACAAACAGTAGAAAGATGAACCAGAACCAGAACCAGCTCCTGGACCTGGACGGTGCTGCTCCAACAGTTTCTGTCCACATGACTCAGAACATTTGACTTTTTACTGAAACAGTCCCCAAACAAGAAAAGTTCCTGAATGAAATGTCTCTGATCAATAACTGATCAGCGACATCAGCAACCAGCATGCTGATCAGGTTATTGATCGTCTCATGAACTGCTCCCGTGTTCATCACTCACAGCAGACCCTCAGATCACTGAGAAGAGTCAGAAGAAATAAAAATGTGCTCAATTATAATGTAGTGGAATCAGAAGATGCTTTGAATCGTGGTTGAAAAGAATAATTTAGAAAAACAAACAAAACTGTGGTGGACCAATGAGAGGCCTTTGCTGATGAGCA
>NW_007579727.1:10315-11802 GCF_000690725.1 Stegastes partitus
CGATGCTCAGGCCGCTCTCCGGCTGCAGGTAGAGGTTGTGAGTGTGGTTCAATCCCTGGTCAGCAGGTTTCTGCAGGTCGATGAAATACGGCATCCGGACTGTGGAGAGGCACAGGTAACGTCAAGTGACACGGCGGCTGCTTCTGATTGGTCGTAAACACCTGCTGCCTCCCTTCAGGTAATAACCTAGTTCATATGTGATGTCTGACCACTTCTACCTGGTCAACATGTTTAAAGTCACTTTGTCAGAATGAGTTTTTATGTCACTCTGAGGACGTCATCACGCCCAGAACCACCTAACCCGAACCCGGACCATCCGGATGGCTTTTTCTTCATATCTGTTACAATTCTATCGTGTCCTTTTTTTCTCTTTGACATTTTATTAATATATTTGACCTTTCTGAGACATTTCATCTGTTTCTATAGTTTGTATTAATATTTCTTTTTAAGTATTTTATTCAAATTTTAGAGATCTTTTTATTCATTTTCTTTTCTTTTTTGACATTTTACTCATGTTTTTTGGACATTTCTAAGGCATTCAAATTCATTTTTGTGAATTTCAATAATATTTTACTGATATTTTGGAGACTTTTAGGACATTTGATCAATTTTCTTATACTGCTGGAAAATGTTAACATTTTTTAAAAACATTTTATTCATAATTTCTATTGGAGTTGCAGAACAGAAGAGTATTTCTTGTTTTTATGAACTTCTGTGAAGCTGCTCACTGTGAGCTCAGTGCAGAAGCCGAGCGGCGTCTCGTTATCCGACACGCAGAAAGTGAAGCTGCTGATGAATTAATCAGCTTCTGTGGGTCGAGTTCGGATGAATAAGCCAACAGCTCAGTTCTCCTGTTACACTCCACGTCCTGCAGCTCCGAGGAACCAGAACGTGAAGCAGGAGGCAGAACTCAGAGATGTTCTGCCAGCAGGACTCGATGGAGACCAGAGAAGTCTTCAGATGACCTGTGGGCAGCGTCTGTCCAGGACTCAGTGGCCACAATCTGTTGTTCCGTTTGATTTGTATTTTACTGATTTTCTTGCTTTTTATTTAATTGTATTTATTTTGTTTATTTTTATTGCATTTTATTAATTCCTTTTAATTTATTTTTATTAATTTCATTTTCATCTTTATTGCATTTTTTAGGTCAGACATGGTTCTGTCAGCTGGACTCAGAGTAACTGGATGTATTCTACAGAACATAGAAACCAGAACCCATCCTGATCCAGACGTTCGACTATTCACACACTCACAGCTTGGTCTCAGTTTCTGTCTCATCAAAGTGTAACTTCAGGAGTAAATGTTTGGATCGATCCTCTGAGGATCCCGATCCGGACGAAGACTCACCGAAGTTGAGGAAGACGAGTTTGGCCTGGATGGACGGACACAGCTTGATGATGACGGGGACGGAGACGTAGACGAGCAGCAGCCACATCAGGATCCTCCTGAGCTTCAGCACCAGACTCAGCCTGAGGAGCCAGACACAA
>NW_007579727.1:12827-21210 GCF_000690725.1 Stegastes partitus
GTCTGGGCTGCGGGTCGGCGCTGTGGGTCGGTGCTGACATCTGATCCTGGGAGTGAAAGCCGATCGGCTCATTGATCAGCCGGACCGGGTTCTGGGTCAGGGGTCACATATATCATATATCAGGGATCTTGCAGCTCTGAATTATTCACAGAACCAGAACCTGACGACGAGAACCAACTGAATCATGTTTCCAGTTTATGCTCAGTCGATGTTCTAAAGAGGTTGTTTTCATGTAAACGGGTTTGCCTGATAAGTCCTGTCGGGTTTCTCTCTCAGGTGTTTGTTCTAAACTCGGTTCTGTTCCACTGAAAGCTTCAAATGGAGCAGCTGAGCTCCTCGAACAGAAACGAACCAGACTCAGGACAGAACACAACATGGTTCTGCTCCGAGCTCTCAGCTGAACCAAACCTTTCATGTCCTGTTTCCATGGTTCTGAGTCCGACTGACTGAACACGGCTCTAGGTTCTGGTTCCGTGTAGGTTCTCGTAGATGAACTCAGATAAAGGCTCTGACCGGATCGTTCCAGTTCTTTCAGCTCTGAGGTGCTGAGTCAGACCAACAGCTCCAGACGTCTTCTTTCACTTCCTGTTTGAATCGGACCGGCTCAGAGGGAAGCAGATTAAAGCTGCTCCGGTTCTGTCCGACGCTCCGGTTTATATTTAGAGCTCAAAGGAGGTCGAGAAGCTTCTGCTGCTCCAGAGCTTCAGCCGTCAGCGGGCTGAGCCGTCCTGGTCCAGTCTGGGTTCTACTGGGCCGCACACTACGTCCAGTTTAGTTTGATTCTTTTAGAATTTAAATCTATTTTTAAAAAGTACTGCAGAATCAACTGAGTGGTTCCAGAGGTTCTGAGTTTAGCTCACAGTCACACACACACACACACACACACACACACACACACACACACACAGTAGTAGGATTATATAATAATATAGAAACACATTCCCATGGAGTAGCAGAAGGATTATTATTATTATATATATTATATATGAAGTGAAACAGGACCTCATTCATGTAGATATTATTATTATTATTATTATTATATATCATATATCATACATGTGAAGTGAAACAGGACCTCTGTGACTCTGAAGCTTGTGAACCTTCTCCAGCTTCTCTCTGACTTTTATAAACATGGAAAACGTTCGAATGTTTCTCTACAGAAACGTTGCAGGAATGTTGCAGGAACGTTAGGGTCACTCTAAACGGTGTCAATAATTCCAGAAGCTCCAACAACAGATTCCAGTTTGGAGGAATCCGTTCTTATAAAATCTGAATTCTTCTCTTTAAACCACAAAAGTTGGATCAGAACTAGACAGTCATGAACAAGTCATGGGACGGACAGAAAACTGGACCGTTTGTGTCGGAACCTGCAGCGCTCCGACCCACAATGCACTGCAGCAGCTGGTCTGAGGTCAGATGACCGCTGAGCTGAAGGTGAGCGCTGAGGAGGATTAAAGAGGAGGAGCTGCTCAGAGGTCAGCTGCAGGTCAGAGGGTCGGAACCGAGTCAGAACTGAAGGTGCAATCAGCTGATCATGTGATTATTGATTATTGATCAGCTTCTGTCCGTTCTGTTATTCATTCAGGAGGCAGAGCGGCTGAAGTCTGAGGCAGCGACTCGACGACGAGTCAGACGAGGTCAGAGTGAAAGCGTGTCAGCCAAGTCTGGAGTCAGCTGACCCGAACCCGTCACATGTTCAGGATGTTTCAAAGAAGCACAAGGTGTTCTGTCCCACCTGCAGCCTCCAGTCAGACCCCAGAACCACTGGGACCGGTTCACCAGAGAACCAGTGGGACCAGCGGGTCGGTCAGAACTGGACCCTCATACTGGCCCTGATGAGGACAGGCTGAGGGAGCAGGAGTGCCGGAGCTGCAGCTCTCCTGATGCCATCAGAACCAGTTTAAACAGACAAACCCATAAGTGACCAGGTAAACATCCCGGGTCAGTCTGACGGTCCAACTGGGTTTACTGACTTCATAGACTTAGACTTTAACCCATCTGGGGACCATCTGGTCCTGTCTGAGCTCCAGGTTCTGCTTCTGGTTTTTATGTGTGGACATTAAACTAGAACCCGTTCAGATTGTTCTGTAAACCTGGTTAAAGCTTTAGGTTTCTGTGGACCGCTGGAACCGTCACAGTGGCTCCGGTCCCGGTCCGGTTCTTACCTCCGGAACGGTTTCCCCATGCTCCGCTCGCCCTCCGGGCCCTGCCGGCCGCTCGCTGCGGGCCCCGCCGCTCCGCCGCCGGGACGCTGCTTCAGGTCCGGGTCGCTGTCCAGCAGAGAGCCGGTTCCGCTGTCCTGCTCCGCAGTCAGCGAGTTGTTCCGCTTTCGCATCACTGCAAACGTTAAACGGACAGATTAGAACCGGAAGAACCGGAGGAACCGGAGGAACCGGAGAAACCGGCGGCCTGTGGGCGGCAGGAGGCCGTGCGCCTGGCGGGTGACGGAGCGCTGAGAGCCGCTGAGGACGGAGCGCGTCCCGCTGAGCCGCACCGAGATCCGCAGAGAGCAGCTGATCGACGCCGAGCGGCCGCAGCCAATCACAGGCCGCCGAACGCGCCACGTGGTGTGACCGTGCTGCGTCCACGGCCTCCGGGGAGCGTCGGAGCAACGAGCTCCAAAACAAAACCGGTTGGTTGGAATAAACAAGAGCCGCATGGTGCGTTCAGGGGCAGCTCGTACATTCAGCACAGCGGCAGGAGGCTGATGAGTCGCGTCTGGACCAGGCTTCAGGATCAAGACAGTTTTAATGAACCTAATTACCTGTAGTTTAACGAACCTTTGATGTGATTCATGCTGCAGATTTACAACAACAGTGACTCCAGTAAGGACGCAATACTTCACATTTCATCCTCTAAAGGCAGACGTACCGACTCGTTTAAATACTCAGATTACTCTGTAACAACATCCCGACAATAAGAATTAGTACCATCACACAAGAACAGGCCCAAACGGGGAGCAGAGTCCACCAGAACCGCCTGCTCTGTTTTCTACTGTGCTGCTGTTTCTGTTGTAAGGATTCCTCATGGGGACCCTGTTCAGGACTGTTCTGGACCCCAGGGGTCCGTTTCATGAAGCAGGTTTTGTGAGACTGAGTCTGTTCCCCTGAAATGAGGGAAACTCAGAGTTTTCCCAACAGGAGGTACCAGAGACAGACAGCTAACTGACTATCCATCAATCTATCTATAATCTATAACTCTATCTATATTGTGTGTTGTGCTGCATTTCTTCGTACAGTTGGGAGACACAGAGCACCTGAGGAACACACCTGTATGCAGGCGGTCAGAGCAGCGGCCTCGCCCTGAACCGGCTCTGACCCTCTGAAGCTGTCAGAGCTCCAGGAGGAGCTCCACAGGCCTGCAGGTGGACGATGAGGAGATCTGTCAGAGTCATTAGATCATGTTCTGCAGCCTCAGACCTGAACAGTGTTCAGATGTTCCATCTGAGCTGCTGCCCAGTGCGCTGCTCCTCCTCCTCCTCCTCCTCCTGCTCCTCCTTCTAATCCTCCACCTCCTCCTCCTCCTCCTCCTCCTCCTCCTCCTCACAGCTCCTCAATGACATGAATCAGTTTTCTGCCATCCAGCAGCTCTCCTGTGCCGTTACTGATCACAGGACCACATTAACCCTGAGCAGCAGTGTTCTCCTTCCTCCGTCTGCACCTCTTTTTAAAGTGCATCCAGCTCTAGTGGGAGAACAACGCAGGCCTCCGCCTCCCCGTTGCCACGGTGACTGGTGGACTCGGGGCTCCATGGGTGCTGGCTTTACAGGTGTGCTGCAGGCGCTGAACTCCAGGTGAAGCTACTCCCAGCTGATCAAACGAACTCACAGCCGCTGGTCTGGACCCGGACACGCAGAGTTTCCTGTCTCAGAGTGGATCAGACTCAGCGTTTGTTGAACCTGCTTCGTGAACCGGACCCGGACCCGGACCCGGACTCCAGAACCAGACCCGGACCATGTGGTTCAGGTGACTGGTGTTGTGTTTCTATTTTTGAAGGTTTTTTTTAAAATAAAAAGAGGGACGTGTGTCGTGTCTCTGGAACCAAACATCCGTCAGCTTATCAGAACATGTATTTACCTCAGTACTGATACCGACACATCAGAACCTCTCCGGAGCAGCATGAGGTCCTGATCGGGTTCATTCACACGTTTGTTTTCTGTTCCAAACACAGACTCTAGAATATTTACAGTATTTCTGTTGCTTTAGGACGATGATCTGATCTTTAAGCTGCAGTCAACCTGAGGAGACACGAAGGAACCAGACCAGCTGCTGGACCCTGTTGGATGATGTTCTGCTGTCAGAACTTTGTCCGATGGGTTCGGGTCTGATGTTTCTCCACTGACTCTGTAGGAAGGTCTGGACGGTGTGTCCACTCTAAAGGTGCTAATGATCAACTCCTGCTGCTTTCTAGACTTCATGTGTTTCTCTACAACCTGCAGCTCTTTGTTGGAGGAAAACCAGCTTCATGACGTTTTTCTCTAAACCCAGTAAACCCGAACCTGCACCTGCTACAGGTGAGTCGTTCACAGTCCCACAGCAACTTATTGATCTTCTCAAACTTGAAGAAAATCCACGTTTTCCTGCTGAGCTTCATTTATCCCGCGGACCCTGAACGCAGCATAGATGCTAACTTAGCACGGAGCTAACGAGCGACGCAGCCTCAGAGCAGAACCGCCGTCAGCGCCTCTCGCTCGGACACCGTTCGGCTGTTTCCGGCCTCTGGCGGTGAGCCGGAAACGTCAAAGCGGATTAAAACTGAAGAAACGCCGCGAACTGTTTGTAAAAGCCCCAAAACACGAACACACAGAAAGCGGACTTTCCTACCTTTGAGTCTGACGCGAATAAAAACGTTTTCACCGCATGTTGCTGCTGAAAGTCTCCGTCTGAAGCTTCCGGCCGCCGCGGCGCGATTCGCTGTTTGTCCCCAACAGGCTTCCGCAACCTGACGTCACCGCACCACCTGACCAAACACTGAGTTTTGCCGCGAACGCGAGCAGCTCTCCCACATTTTCACTTCTCGGATTAAAGGTTGAGTTTTCGGGTTCCTGCCCGGTGGTCGTGATGTTCTGTGAGAAGGCCGTGGAGCTGATCCGGGAGCTGCACCGGATGAGCGACGGACAGCTGCCCGCCTTTAACGTGAGTCACCGGCGAAGTCCACCGCCGCCGACGTCCGTTTAGAAATCCCCTCACATGTTATAGTTTTGCAGTTGATCAGCTGAATTTAATGAATATTAAAAACATCAGCAGAGTTTATGTTACGGACCCGAACCCTAAAACCCACAACCAGGTGTTCACTTTATTTACTGTATGTGACGTGTCCGTGGGGCCACAGCGACCCAGCAAAGGCTCCACGCAGCACCTGAGAGCTGGACCTGCGGGTCACTATGACAACAAACACGGTAACAGCAGAGGCTCGGTGGTCAGCACCGTGGCCTCACAGCCAGAAGGTCTCCGGTTCACGTCCCGGTGAGGACACCCGGGATCTTCCTGCGTGGAGTCTCCATGTTCTCCCCGTGCAGCGTGGGTTCTCTCCGGGTTCTCCGGCTTCCTCCCACAGTCCAGAAACATGCTGAGGTTAATTGGTGATTGTAAATTGTCCGTAGGTGTGAATGTGAGTGTGCTTGGTTGTCTGTCTCTAAGTGTAGCCCTGTGATAGACTGGTTACCTGTCCAGGTGAACCTGCCTTCACCCTGAGTCAGCTGGGATAGACTCCGCCCCCCCCAGGTGAGGATGAAGGTGTAGAGATGATGGATATTCTGTGTATGTAACCGTCCCATGAACCGTCGGTACTGCTGATGGCTGGACTCACCACTGGTCCTGTATGGTGTCCTGGTCCTGGTCCTGGTGGAGGTCTGGGTGGTCCCTCGACAGACCCTACAGAGCTCAGATCCACATCAGTGCCGGTCTTAGCACCAGTGCATGTCTTCGTTATAAAGTCATCAGTTTATCACTCAGGGACCAGCGGCTCCTGGACCGGGGAACCGGGCCTGTGTAGAACCGCCAGTGGAGAGTCATTTAACAAACTGGTAAATGTTGGTTTCCATCCAGTGTGCTGACCCAGTTACTCCTTCAATATAACCATCTGGTCTGAACGGTTCTGGTCCAGTCACATGTTTGTCGACTCGGTGGAGTTTGGTTTCAGCACTGACCCGTAAAGACTGGAGATGGACTCAGTTCTGTTCTGTGTGCAGGAGGACGGACTGAGGCAGGTTCTGCAGGAGATGGAGGCTCTTTATGAACAGAACCAGAGCGACGTGTGAGTTCTGACAAACACAGTTCACTGAGCAGAACCTCAGCAGACACTACTGATCCTGTTTGTCCCCTCAGAAGCCTGATTGATGACTGTGATCACTTATTGATAACCAGGTTGATCAGTTCAATCAGAACATTTATGGAGCAGATCAATAACATTTGGACTGATTTTGTGGCTCTAACGATCATTATTGATTGATCAGCTGATTGTTTTCCACATGTAGGACCTGATTTAAATGGTACAGGTTCTGATGTTCTGATGGTTCTGATGGTTCTTCCATCCAGAGCGCTTCACAGCGTTTCTCATTCACACATTCATGCACCGGCAGTGATTCACTGAGCGAGCTCAGAGGTCTCAGTCAGAAGCTCAGCCAGCATTCACACAGAGCACGGACGAG
Organism: Stegastes partitus; assembly: GCF_000690725.1. Taxonomy (NCBI): domain Eukaryota; kingdom Metazoa; phylum Chordata; class Actinopteri; family Pomacentridae; genus Stegastes; species Stegastes partitus. The sequence continues at coordinate 19,477 of NW_007579727.1, forward strand.
AAGACGCTGAGGTCCCCTGATGAAGCTGATCACCAATAATCAGCTGATTATTGGTGATCAGCTGATCGGAGGTCTGCTGTGTTTCAGAAATGAAGCGAAGGCCGCCGGTCGCTCGGAGCTCATCCCCTCCATCAAACTGCGCCACTGCTGCCTGCTGAGGAACCAGCGCTGCATCACCGCCTACCTGTAACTCCGCCCCCACACACCTGCAGTCATGTGACCACTGCAGTGCTCCGCCCCCTTTTCACTGCTGTGTACCTGTCTGCAGGTACGACCGGCTGCTGAGGATCAGAGCGCTGAGATGGGAGTATGGCAGCGTCCTGCCGGCCAACGTCCGCTTCCACATGAACGCCGAGGAGGTCGGTGTGTGTGTGTCTGCTGTGTGTGTGTGTGTCTGGTGTGTGTGTGTGTGTCTGGTGTGTGTGTGTGTGTCTGGTGTGTGTGTGTGTCGTTGTGTGTCCACTGACCTGCAGTGGTCCAACCATTAAGGAAGTCGACCAAACATTCCAACTGTTTCCTCTGAGATGTGACAAGCTATCTGTTGTGTGTGTGTGTGTGTGTGTGTGTGTGTGTGTGTGTGTGTGTGTGTGTGTGTGTGTGTGTGTGTGTGTGTGTGTGTGTGTGTGTTGCAGCTGCAGTGGTTCGGCCAGTACAAGAAGTCTCTGGCCTGCTTCATGCGCTCTCTGGGTGCAGGTGAAGGTCTGGACATCACTCAGGACATGAAGCCTCCAAAGAGCCTCTACATCGAGGTGAGACCTGCAGCTGCTTCACCTGCGACATGCTGCTGCGGCGTGATGTCACAGCGCTGATGTCATCTGTGTGTTTTCCAGGTGAGGTGTCTGAAGGACCACGGAGAGTTTGAGATCGACGACGGCACGGTGATCCTGCTGAAGAAGAACAGCCAGGTGAGCCGCTCCTCTACGGTTTCATACCTGAGCACACCTGAGACGACCTGCGGCTCAGTGTGACCATGTGACCACATCATGTGACCCTCTGACAGCACACCTGTATGTAGAGCTGCTGGCTAACAGGGCTAGCAGCACCATGCTAACCTGGGTCCTCTCTGTTCTCAGCACTTCCTGCCGCGGTGGAAATGCGAGCAGCTGATTCGTCAGGGCGTCCTGGAGCACGTCGTGTCCTGACGATGATGTGGTCCAGGAGATGCCTCACCTGATGTGAAACACCTGCAGAGTCCAGTCGGTGTTCTGATGTCAAAATAAACCTTTTCCTATAAACGGAGTCATTATTTAACTTGACAGTCACTGAAAACCAAAACCAGCAGGAAGCAGAAACATTCTCTGACATAAACACGGCGCCACCGTTAGCCTGTTGGATTTTAGCAAACCATCAACCATAACTAGTCTTAGTTAATTAGTCTGAGCTAACTGCTACCTGTCTGGTTTTCGCTAACTAGCCTTCCTGTGCTAACAGTTTTCATGTGAAGTGAAAGCAGCCACAGCGATAAAAACATCATTTAATGTGGTTTTGTGTTACATCCAGAGTTTTGGTTTGTTGCACCTGAACAGGTAGAAAAGGACAGGAGCAGGAGGAGGTCTCCCTCTGAGGACCAAACAGACTGAACATGAGACCAGGACAGACACGAAAGCTTTATTATGATTATTACATTAGAGCCGCTGAGCCCTGAACAAGAATAAAGCCTCATGTCAACATTAAAAACAGAGAAACCGCAACATAAGGTACAATAATACTGAAGTACTGGCTGCTCCAGCCAGG
>NW_007579727.1:21864-24580 GCF_000690725.1 Stegastes partitus
CAGAGCGCTGAACCACCTTCAGTGGAATCTGGAGACCAAACTGACGACATCATATCACATTCTGATTCATAGAACTGAGAGTCTGAGAATAAATCGTTTTATTTAGAAAACTAGAAAATGATGATAAGATAAAGTTCGGATCGACGCTGACGTCAATCTATGAACCATTTCTACTCATTTAACACAACTTCCTTCCTGAACGCGGCGAGCAGAAGTCGGCTCTGCAGCAGCAGTTTCTTGTTTCACAGAAACTCAACCAGACATCTGATCTGAGTCGCCTCCGTCACATAGCAGCAGCCTGAATGTTGAGCTGCAGTTGGTGGTTCAGGTGGACTTTTCAGGTGTGCAGATCTTCCAGGTGAGCACGGTTTGTCGGAGCCTCCCTGATGCTGAAGCTGCGTAATGCTGATTTATCGATAAATTGATCGGCAGAAAGCTCATCTGCAGCTGTTTCTCATGTTAAAATGCGCTGACAGATCTTAGCTGGTTTAAAGGTTTGGTGTCAGAGACACGAGCGAGCAGCAGCTGTCCTCGTTAGCTTCACTTAAATGATCACTGAGCCAAAGCGTCCAGCAGTCAGCCATCGCAGCTTCTCTGTGTCTCAGGACAGAAGGCCAGATGAAAGCATCAGGTCCTCACATTTAGATTTAAATGTAGTAGTTGAACGTTAAATGAACTAATTCATCTATTTGTCCAGAGAGAACCTGACCAGCACACAAGCATCGGGTCACTTCTAGGAAAAACAGCAAAGGTTGGACATTTAGCCTGAAAAATAAAACGTGTTCAGTTTGGCTCCATCAGCTGGACAGACACGAAGCTCTAAGCAGCGGCGGCGGCGGTTGTGTCGTCATGACACCGACTGTAATATATCAGAAAACAGAGTTCATCATCACAGTCCAACGGTCGAGTGTCTGACTCACACAAGCATCAGGTCGTCGCATTTCACAAGACAAAAACGGTTTCATGTAAAATGTCGGGTGTTTGATCGATCGACAGTCGACTGACGTTGCAGCTCTGACGACACAAACGCCTGCAGCCCGGCTGGCGATTGGCCGTGAGACCGACGGGGGTGGGGCTACGTGGCGAGGGAGGCGGGGACGATCTCCCTCAGCAGCTGGTTGAGCGCTCCGATCTTCTCCTCCAGCAGCGAGCTCTTCTTCTCGGCCTGTTTCTGCCGCTGCTCGGTGACCTGCAGCGCCTTCATCAGCTGGCCGTTCTCCACGTACAGCTCCTTCAGCAGCACGCCCGCCTTGCTGCTCCTCGCCATCTGCACGAGAAACGGCGTCAGACCGCGACAACGTGGACGACAGAGATGCTGCCGACGACTCACCTGCTCCTTGAGCTGCTGGACTTTCTCCTGCAGAACCAGACGGACTCCTTTCAGTTTGACCTCCAGGTCCTGGACTCTCTGCTGCAGCGCCGCCATCGCCTTCTCATGCTGGTCCTGGACAACAACAACGACAACAATGACACAACAACAACAACAACAACAACAACAACAACAACAACAACACACAGTCAGACTGACGGCAGAGCAGCTGTCTGTCATCAAACATCTTTCAAATATCACCAACATGTCATAAAATACATAAACGACCACAAAGCTTCAGAACTACAACGCTGACGACTCAGCTGCAGCCTCGGGTGAGCCTGACTCGGGTGTAAGCCTGACTCGGGTGAGCCAGCCTCGGGTGAGCCTGACTCGGGTGAGCCAGCCTCGGGTGAGCCTGACTCGGGTGAGCCTGACTCGGGTGAGCCTGACTCGGGTGAGCCTGACTCGGGTGCATTTACCTGTTTCAGGCTGATCTGGGAGCTGCTCTGTTGGAGCTGCAGCTTCACCGTCTCCTCCAGCTGCTGACTCCTCCTCTGCTCCTCCACCAGCTGCTCCTGCAGCTCCTGCAGCTGCTCTATGCGACCACCGCCTGCTCGCTCCTGCAGCTCCTGCAGCTGCCGCAGGTGCTGCGCCTGCACCACGGTGAGGGCGGCGTCGGCCCGGACCACCTGCACAGACCAACTACAGGTTTAATCATCTCCAACCCTCGGCTTCAGGTTAAAGTTCTAAAGTTCTGATCCGGACCTGCTCCTCAGCCTGAGTCCGAGCCGCCTCCATCTCCGTCAGCCTGCTCCTCAGGTTCTGCTGCTCCTGGCTCAGGTTCTGGACCTGCAGATCCTGGACCTGCAGCTGTGACACCTGACAGAGACATCGACCAATCAGCTTTAGCGGTCATGTTGCTGGCCCCGCCCCCACAGCCCTGTCCAGTACCTGGTTCTGGAGCTCCTGGTTGTGGGCCCTCAGTGAGTGCCTCTCCTGCTGCAGGCTGACGGAGGCCTGACGGAGCTCCTCCTCTTCCCTGAGAAGCCTCCTGACTCCGCCCTCCAGCTCCTCCACCTGACAGAAGCAGAGACGCTGAGGAACACCTGCAGGACGTGCAGCCAGTAAACAGAGAGGACAGGTGAGCTCACCTTGCTCTGGGCCTCCTGCAGCTTCTTCTGCAGCTCGCCCACTTCGTGGGCGTGGTCCAACCGGTCCTGACTGACGGCCTGCAGCTGAGAGCGAAGAAGCTCCGCCTCCGACTCCAGAGAGACGACGTGCTGCTGCAGCTGCTGCACCTGAACACAGGACAGGTGGACGATGAGCAGGTCGACAAACAGGTGGACACCTGACAGACAGCAAGACCAGCAGCAGAGCAGCTGGCTGACGTCCACACCTCCTACA
>NW_007579727.1:24790-30397 GCF_000690725.1 Stegastes partitus
ACATCTCCTACACCTCTGACATCTCCTACACCTCCTACACCTCCTACACCTCCTACATGGACACAACACACAACCCTAATCCTAACCCCACCACAGAGAGTCACACACATGAATCAGTGAGACAGAAGCTGCTCCGGTAAACTCTGAACTCTGATCAGTTTCTGTCTCCTGTTCCATCACTGAGGTTCATGTTCCAACATAAAGTCCTGCAGCTCTGAGGAACCAGAACATGAAGGAGGAGACAGAACTTTGAGACATCTTCTGTCAGCAGGACAGTTAAGTTATAAAAAGAAAAAATGATTTATTTTGCCAAAATATAAACCTGGAACCAACATGTTTCCTCAGATTTTAAACCCTGGAACTAATCTCCTCGTCCTGCAGATGTTGAACCATCTCCATGTCTCCAGACTTTTCCTCTCTGCTCTGCTCATCAGATGTAGAAAGATGTTCCACCATCAGTAGAAAGATGTTCCACCATCAGTAGAAAGATGTTCCTCCATCAGCTGTAGAAAGATGTTCCACCATCAGTAGAAAGATGTTCCACCATCAGTAGAAAGATGTTCCTCCATCAGCTGAATGTATCTCCACCACCTGCTCCTCTGTTGTCTGGTTCTGATCCATGCTGCATGTATGTATTGATCAGAAGGTTGGGTTCTGAAGTGGTTTTGGGTCTCCACCTTGTTGTTTCTGTCCTCGGCGTCTCTCAGCAGCTTGTCTTTGTCCTCCTCCAACCACTGCAGCCTCAGAGTGGCGCCGCTGAGCTCCGCCTCCGTCTCCGCCTGCCGGCTCAGCTGTTCATTGACACAAACACTGAAATCAGTCTTTAAGCTCCACAACATGTGATCAAAGTTCTCAGCAGCTGTTCTGACCATCGATTCGTCGCTTTGAGTCACTTCTTTTAAAAACAGTCCAGGTTCTGTGCAGCTTCTTCAGTGTGAGCAGAGGTTTGTCCAATGTTAGGGGGCGCTGTGGCCTCTTACCAAAATGCCGACTGAACCCGAGTAGCACTGGGCCGTGTTCTGACATGCTGCCATACAACATGCAGCCTTGATCCTCTCGGCCGTGAAAATATCCCAGCAGCACCACAACACCGTGTGTCTGACCATCAAAAAGCGTTATCACGACTCCAGCATGACTGCAGTAGATACACCGTTAGACGGTGCACAGAACCATCGAAACTGGTGTCTTCCACGCCGAGGCGCCATGTTGTTTTGGTGTGAGCTGCTCCCACCAGATTTCATATCGGTTACATGCAGGGTCAGCTGACCTACACAGCCAGATTTCTCCAGACTGAATGACCTTTCACCCACATGTATGATAGGGTCTTCTCCCTGACACTGGTTAAAGTACATGTATGTGCATCACGGTGCATTACGAGCATGTCAGAACATTCCAAGAACTAGTAAACAGAAGTTCTGCCAGTACTAGTATTTGTCATGTCTTCATTTACAGAGAACAGCTGGATTACTGTTCTAACCAAACAACTGCTCAACAGCTGATAGTGTCTTGATTTGTGAAGTTTCATGAGCTAAAGCTTCTCCCTCAGAATGTCCCACTGAAGCTTCAGTTTTTCAAAGGCTTCACACCCTCAACACGGTGTGCTCCCTCATTCCATCTGTTTCTAGAAAAGCCCCTGGTGAGCATGACCTGGGTTCTGTGAACTCCTGATCGTGGACAGAACGAGGCGTCTGAGGAACTCTGAGCCACCAAACAGCAGTAATGACTGATGGAGCTCCTACCTTCTCCCTGCAGCAGCTCACTTCTTTCTGCAGCAGCTGCTTCTCCTGCATCCAGGTGGCCTGCTGCTGCAGCTTCTCTCTCTCCTGCTGCATCGCTGCATCCTGCAGCCGCCGCACCTGAACGCAACACAGCAGTCTGACATGAGCTTCACGTCCTGAGACAACGCTCCACATCCAGGCTGAAACTCTCCGACGGTCCTTCATCTTCTGACTTAAACAAATCTGAGCTTAGAGTTGTGATATTTAATCAAACTTATTTTATTCTCACTTCAAATAGTGACAACGGAGCGTTTGCTCGACCCAGATTCTGTAAAAACCCAAAGCTCAGGAGTCAGGAACACGACGACAGAGCTCACCGTCACCTCCTCGTCCTCCTGCTCCTTGGACACCGTCGCCAGGCGCTCCCGCAGCATCCGGACCGACTCCTGGTCTCCACGGAGACGGGCGCTCAGCTCGGCGTTGTCATTGCTCAGCTGCAGGTTCCTGCTGCTCAGATCCAGAACCTCCTCACGGTACTTGGAGTTCTGTGGAAGCACAGAGGAGATAACCATCAGGTGGATGCTGCAGCAGGTCAAAACCTGAACCAGGCGTCTGAAGGCTGAGCTCCCGTCTACTGGTTGGTGTCCAGTAAAACCAGCGTGTCTGAGGTTATCAGAGGCTATTTTAGGGGTTACTGCAGGTCACATGGTTAGTTTGATGAGTTCAGTTGAACAAAATGGAAACAGCTGTTCATGTCTGGATCCGTTCCTCTGATCAGAACCGGATCAGTGTGAAATCTGCAGATATCTGAATGGACTCTGGTCCTTTCTGTAAATGCTGTCACCTCCTTGTGCAGCCTCTCCTCCTCTTCTCTGCTCCTCTGGTGCTCCCTCTCCATCTCCTCCAGCCTCCTCCTGGTGGAGGAACAAATGTTAGCACAGCAGCAGCAACGCTTTAGTCATGACCGTCTTTACACCCGATCCGTCATCAACAATCCTCAACACAAGCTGTGCTGTGAAGCTGCAGCCTCGTGGTGCCGCTCGGCCTCCAGGCTGGTTCCTCCTGCTGATGTCAGGAGCTTCAGAGGAACGTGTTCGGCTCAAAGACTCAAAGCTCTCAGCTTCTTATTGTTCAACAGTCGAGCTCATTCAGTCCCTCATCAAGGCTCACCTGCCCAGCAACTGGTCCGTTCACGCCCCACGCTGACCCACCTGAACACACCTGCCTGCACACCTTCCCTTTATTTACTTGCTGAACCAGCGCGTTTTAAATTAACTGATATTTGAATGAACTCTGGCTTCACACTGACTCACCTCTTCTTGGCGACGTCCTCCTCCAGGTTCTGGACCTCCTGCTGCAGGACGCTCAGTCTCTCCTGCAGAGCTCCGTTCTCTGACCGGACCTCCTCCAGCTGGGTTCTGCAGCCAACAGACCGACACCAGTAAGAGAAACAGAAGCTGCAGCTGACTGATGATCAGGAGGGACAATCAGCAAATCAAAGATTTACATCGGAGGAGACAGGAAACAGGAAACAGGAAGTGTGGGATGGACTCATGCGTTTAGATGATGTCATTGGGTTAGCGGTGAGGTGAGCGTTAGCGCCGTGCAGCAGTGCATTGTGGGAGTTTCATTCAGAGCATCTCGATTAGTCTTTAAGATTTTGGATCAGGCAGTCGGTGGTTAGTCATCGTCCAGACCCGGTTCTGGATCTCTGAGTCAGTCTCATGCTCCACAAACCTGAGCGGAGCGGGCGGGTCCGAAGCCTCCTCCAGAGCCAGAACCAGCTGCTCCAGTTCCAGTAGCTGCTGCGTCAGCCTCCATTTCTCCTCATGAAAGTCCTGCTGTGTCTGGTTCTGGGAGTTCTGCAGGGCCTCCAGCTGGTTCTGGGAGTCCTGCAGGGCCCGCTGCAGCTGGAGGAGTTTGTCCTTGACCCGGTCCAACTCTGCGTCTCGGACCTCCAGCTGAGCTCTCAGCTGCAGAACCTCACTGTGACTCTCTGGAGTCTTTTTCTGCTGCTCTGCAGCCTTGCTGGTTCTGGCGTTGAGCTGGGTCCGGAGGTCCAGAACCAGGTCTGCGGTGTCGTTGAGCTGCTGGCTGAGCTCCTTCAGGTGGTCTCGGAGCGTCGAGATCTCCTCCTCCATCTCCACGATCTGGGTGGAGAGCTGGTCAGCCAGCCGGATGTAGCTCCGGTTCTCCTGGCTCAGCCGGCACACCTCCTCCTTCTCCTCGTCCAGATTGGACCGTAGCTGTGAGGTTCTGGTCTGTTCCTGCCTCAGAGCCTCCTGCAGACTCTCCTCGCTGCTCCTGCGGACGTCCAGCTCCTTAGAGACGCCGTCCAGCTGCAGCTGCAGGTTGTCCACGGCCATTGCCTGGTCCTTCAGGTCCTGGATCAGTCTGGCCCGGTCCGTCCTCAGGGAGTCCAGCTCGGTAGAGAGCCTGGAGATGGACTCGGTTTTGGTCCTCAGCGCCTCCTGCAGGTTCTCCAGCTCAGCTCTGAGGAAGGCCACGGTCTGTTCTCTGGCTCTGAGCTGCGCTTGATGCTGGGCCACGGCGCCGGAGAGGCGGCTGCAGGTTTTGGACTCGACGTGCAGTTCTGAGAGCTGCTGCTGCAGCTGCTCCTCCACAGAACTCTTCTCCGCTGCCAGACGTCTATTCAGAACCTCGTGCGACTCCAGGAAGCCGATGCTCTCCTGCAGCCGGGCCTCCAGCTGCTCCCGCAGGTCGGCTGCCGATCGGCCGGCCTCCTCTGCCTCAGCAAGCCGCTCCTTCAGGTTCCGGACTTCCTCCTGGCGCTGCTCCTCCGACCGGGCGAGCCGGTTCTCCCAGAATCCCCTCTGCTCCTGCAGCCGCTGGCGCTCGCGGTGCAGCTGGTGCAGCAGGCGGCGCTGCGACTCGGCGTGATGCAGCTTCATGTGGGCGAGCTGCTGCTGTGCCTCGTCTCTGCTCACAGGACAGGTTCTGTTGGTCTCGACTGTTTTCTGTCTTTCATGTTTTAATTCTTCACCTCAGAAGAAGCTGATTAAACTAGAACCAGACTCACTGGGCCGCTCCTCCAGAACCAACACAACAGCAGTTATTATAAATATGGGCCCACAGCCATATGATCTCTAAGAGATTAAATCCACCACATGACACATTCATCAGCCAGAAACTACAAACAGAAAGAACCGGGTCATGACAGCTGTGACTCCAGGCAAATATCACAACCTGGAACTTTGTTCTGACAGAACTGAAAGTCAAGAAGCGTCACAAAGGTTCGGTTTCTGTTCCTGCAGTTTGTGGCTCATGAAGGCATCATTGGTGGCAAAGACGACGTCTGCTCAGACCCTCGGCTGCTTCTGGGGATGTTTCACAGGAAAGTCCAATGAGATGCACTGACCATCAGCGTTCCTCCTTTAGCTCACCTGACCAGCATCACCTCCTGGTCCGTCTTCAGCTTCAGCTCGGCCTCCAGCTGCTCCTTCTCGGCGCTCAGCCTCTGCACCAGGTTCCCGATCTCTCTGGCAAAGTTCTGCTCCAGCTCGGCCCGCTCCCGCTGCGTCCTGGGAAACAAACCGGCAAAGTTCAAAACACTGAAGCGCTGCCGGAAGAACCTGAGACTAAAGCTGTGAGCTGTGATAACGACGCGTCGATGTGCAGAAACGCTGCCGGTTCTGATTTTCTACCAGCACTTAAACGCAGCACAGACCTGTGGATCACCGTCGTTTCTGCCAGTTTACGGAAAAGAAACTCACGTTTTTATTTGCTGAGGAAGCTTCTCAAGCCTCCTTCAAGCTGCAGCATAAGTATGTGTGAGATGGTTTTATATTATATACATTATAAGGTTCGGGTATTATTACACTTCTAAAAAAGCCGACTCTAGATCCAGGTGTTTTAGCCAATTACAGAC
>NW_007579727.1:31872-35320 GCF_000690725.1 Stegastes partitus
GCCCCACCATGATGCCTCCTGTTACAAAAGGACAATCACTTCTAATAACTTGTTTAGCTGTAAACTAAATGTTAGAATTCATCCTACATCCACCCAACCGGTGGAGGCAGATGGCCGTCCCTCCCTGAGCCTGGTTCTGTCCGAGGTTTTTTTCCCCTGTGGGGGTTTTCGGTTCCTTCCCACCAGTAGACTGCTGAAGCTTATAGAGAATCCAGATGTTTTGGATTGTTGGGTGTTTCTGCCTCTGTCTTTGTGAAGCGCTATGAGATGACTTGTTGTTGTAAATATGCGCTATACAAATAAAATGAATTGAATGATAATAATAATATTTTAGATCTGTTCACGTAGTTTTTGTTTGCAATTGGCCAGAAACCTGCAGATAAATGTGTAAATCCTCGAAGCGTTTCCTGTCAGACTGGTTCCATGACACGTGCTCCGTGTCCTGCTTCGCTCCGAGTCGCTCATTTGGTTCAAATGTTTTCCTTCAGAGCAAATCAAGGCACAGGGTGAAATAAGAACGTGAATGTGTTCTGATCCTGGATCAGCTGCAGCTCAGCCGTTTGTTATTCAGGACAATAAACCAGCTTCTAAGTTCTGTAAAACATTTTGGCAGAATTTTCTAGAATTTTATGTTTTCACACCTGTGAATTTTTGCATTTTTGCCTGTGAGGCCATTTGAAGGGTTTAAAATCTCCTGTGGAGAGAACGAGGAAATGCTCCAAAGGCTCTGAACACGTTTCACCTTCTTCAGTTCTGAATTGAAGAAATGTACATCAAGCCAGTCTAGAACAGAAGAGCCGGCCTTAGCAACACCTCTGGTCTGCAGAGCAACGGGACTACTCCCTGAGAGGCAAAACTGAGGGCAAAGGCGCTCAACAAGCCCCGTTCACAGAGATCTCAGTGAGGAAACAAACTACAGACTGGAGGAACAAACACTCGATGCTACAGGATGACGATTAAAACGTTCGCGTCACTAGTTTCAAGCTGTGGCATAGAGTCTACACGTTCCTCACAAGAATTCATCTGAAGCAGATGTCCTGCTGCTGCTTCTACTCCTGATGTGTTAACGCGACGTTCTCAGAGGAAAGAAAAGCGGCTGTAGCTCGTTAGCTGCTGTACTTCTGTGGTTCAGGCTGCTGTGGTCACATGACCTGCGGCTGCTCCTCACCTTCGCTCCTGCTCGCTGCTCCATCCTCCTCCATGCTGGATCTGGGCGTGCAGTTTGTCCAGAGCCTCCTTCAGCTGCTTCACCTGCTGCTCGGCCTCAGACTTCTGCTCCTCCAGCTCACTGATCTCCAGCTGAGCACAAACCAAGGACACCACATCTGTCTGCGCGTTCACATCTGTCTGCGCGTTCACATCTGTCTGCGCGTTCACATTTGTCTGCGCGTTCACATCTGTCTGCGCGTTCACATCTGTCTGCGCGTTCACATCTGTCTGCGCGTTCACATCTGTCTGCGCGTTCACATCTGTCTGCGCGTTCACATCTGTCTGCGCGTTCACATCTGTCTGCGCGTTCACATCTGTCTGCGCGTTCACATCTGTCTGCGCGTTCACATCTGTGCCTGCTCATGACATCAGGAAGGTCTCTGAGAAAACTGGAGCCAAACACATGGACTCATGGTCGGAATATAAGTTTGAATGTGTTGAGTCAAAATTAGAATAAATGGAATTAAAGCTGGAATGAAAGTTTAATGGAATACACGTCTGAATATATGGAATAAAATTCTGACTACATGGAACAAACCTGAATATGTGGAACCAATGAAGTTACAGTCAGAATATATGAAAAAACTGAAACATGTGGGATTCAAATTTGAACAAAAGTCCAAATAAATCAAATAACAGAATATGTATTGAATGGAAATCTGAATATATGGAATGAATTCAGAACATATGGAATGAAAGTGAGTTTGGAATAAAACTTGACTTGTTAGAGAAACGTTATCGTCCGACCCACCACCAGGGGGCTCCACCTGAGACAGGCCAGCTGCTGTCTGAGCTCACCTTAAAGGCTTGAGAAATGTCTTTGCGCTCCACCTCCATGCTCTGCCTCATCAGGTCCAGGCTGCGCTCGTAGTAGTTCACCTGAGGAGGACGCCGCAGCTGTTAGACAGACGGGTTAAAGGGACAGGTGTGCTGAACACCTGATCACCGGGTTACCTGCGTCTCCAGCTGGATGTTGAGCTGCTGCAGCTCCTGGCTGTGGTTCTGCTTCAGCTGCTCCAGAGCCAGCTCAGTCTGGATGCTCACAGCCGGACCGGACACGTCGTCCAATGAGCAGAGAGCTAAGGGAGGGGGCAGGACAAAGGGTCAGTGTGCCTGACTGACAGGTGGATCAGCCAATCACACGCTGAGGCAATGCCACAGCGCTCCACGGTGGTGGTGTTGTCCAGGTTCTGACCCAGCTGGGTTCTACTGCAGCAGATCTCTGGGTTAAGGTGTTTCTGAAGACTTTGAGACTTCTTTTGAATGAAAAGTGCTTAATAAATAAAATGTATTATTATTATTGAAGATGCATCGCAGTCATCACGGGCTAGTAGTAGCTAGTAGTAGCTACTAGTACCAGCTCATCAGGTTAGTCGATTCATGTTCCTTAAAATGGACCTCCGCTCCCCGGTACTGTGACATCATCAGTCAGATCCTCAGATTCTTTACAATCAAACTCGTCTCTCACCAGATTTGTCCGCCGGCTGCAGCTTCTTCCTGATCGCAGGACTCGAGCTTCGCTTCATGTCCGAGTCGTCTGAGCAGAGTTAGAGTGAAGAAACAGACAATCACTGATCAGACTCACTGACACACTATGGACGCACCTGTGTGTGTGTGTGTGTGTGTGTGTGTGTGTGTGTGAGAGAGGTGGGCGTGGCCTGCTGGCTACCTGCACAGGTCGGACCTGAAAGTCCAGTTAAAGTCTCGGCAGAAACAGTTTTACATCCAAACAGGTTTCATGTGTTTAGCAGCGTCTCTTCTTCTGTCCCATCAAATCTGTCGTGTTCAATATTGACTGATCAAATGATCGATCAGTTGTAGATGTGATCGATCAGTACAGATACTAAACTTTATAAACTGATTAAATCAGGAGATAATTGTCAGATCAGAACTCATCTATCATCAGTGTGTATCAAAGCTTCTGCATCCTGAATGTGTGTCCGTGTTGATCAGACGGGGGTCGTACGTACATCAGCCATCAGTGGTGGTAGATCCCAGGTGTTCTTCACCTGCCTGCTCGCTGCCTTCAGTTCACCACATACGGCAACAACACGCCTCTTTATGAAGCAAGTGGAGATTTATTTTCCTCACCTCATCGTCATCGTGGCAAAAAGGGCGACAAAGAGGAACTTTTCTGAACCTGAGATCGAGCTGCTGGTCAGGTTGAAGCAAACCAGAGAGTTTTGCTGATGACCACCACAGGTACTCCTGCTGGTCAGAGGACAGATCGCCGGCAGAA
>NW_007579727.1:37500-40904 GCF_000690725.1 Stegastes partitus
CTGGTCACAGTCCTACCTGGTCCTGGTCACAGTCCTACCTGATCCTGGTCTGGTTGAGGGCCTCCATGCTGGCGTGCCGGTCGTCCACCTCTCTGACCAGCTGCAGGTTCCTCTGGTCGGCCAGCTCCAGGTCGGCCTTCACCTTGTCTCGCTCCCTGCAGGCCTGATCAGCCGCCTCCCTGAACACACAGTCAGATGAAGAAAAGCGTCAAAAATGACGCCAAATTACCCCAAAATTTCCAAAATAATTGAACAAACATTTATGAGTTTCCTGTGACACCTACTGCAGGTGCTGGACCTCGTTCTTGTAGGAGATGAGCGCCGCCTGGTGGATGCCGTTGCCGCTGACCAGCAGCTCGTTGTCCAGAGCCAGAGTCAGATCGGTCAGACTGAGACGCTCCTCCAGAGGAAAGTCCAGCGTCTGCAGGCAGAACACACACCTGCATTGATTCTCTTCAGCTCACGTCTATCCTGATGATAGCAACAGGTGAGAAACACCTGCAGCACACGCTGATTCTATGATCTGTTGAACACGAGATCACTTCTGGCTCTGGACTGAAGAAAATGACCGTATTACTACAATTAGTGCCTTAAATTCTCATTCATTGGTCTTTGTGGAAATACAGGACACTGACAACAGTTTTAATAATTCACACTTAATGTTTTTGCTCGGATAGGATGAGAGCGTCCTCTGCATCACCGTCTGTTCAAAATGACTCAGCATCTATCCAACGTGTGTCTACAGTTACTCAAAGCTTTTCTAATATGATGGAAAATATTACTCAGATTATGCCTAAAATGACTAAAATCTGCTTAAAATGACTGGAAATGTGTCCATAACGTCGATAGAATACTCAGTGAAAACATCTTGAGAAGGACTCAGTGTGTCTAAAGCAGGAAATGAATCTGTCCACACAGCAGGGGGCGCTGCAGGGCGACCTGGAGACCTGACAGTAATCACCATAATCAGTCTGTCGGGATTTAATTAAGGACCGGAGACTCAGCAGAACACATCAGGTCGGTCCGTATCGTGTGAAGCAGGAATGTGGCAGCAACATGAAGCAGAGGTTCTGAGGAGGAATGAGGAGGAGCAGCTCTGGTTTGGGAAAAGCCTCAGAGAAAACCACAGCCGGCTGATGACGGAGGTTTGGCTGCTCGCACAGAAGGAGGCTTGTCGTGTAAAACTCTAAATTATGGTGCATCCAAGAAAAGACCAGAAACAGAGAACAAAGAGGATCGAAGGTCAGAAATCTGCTTCATGTTGTGAGAAGCGTCCAGCGAGAGCCTCAGCCAGCCTCTGAGCAGCAGCAGGTCCACGGACCGGACGGACGACACCGAGCTGCTCCGTGAAACATCACTGACAGCAAACAGACTTTTTCCACAATGAAAAAGAAGCAAAAGCTAAAAAGCCAAGCAAAAGCATTTCAGAATTCAGAGGAAAATGTGAACCTCAGACTGCTGATGGATGTAAAGACCTGTTGTCTTCGAAGCAACGTCCAGAAATCTGCATCACTTCGTTCCACGTTTAACAAAGAAATCTGCTGAAAACAAACTGACTGGTCCAAACAGATTCTGCAAAAAAATAAATTCTGAGCTGTTCGGTGAAAGCCTGCCTGAGCTGTGAGCAGCAGCAACGTGACAACATTCAGTCTTCAGCTAAACTGCAGGCAGTGTGTCTACAGAAACGAGACCAGGACGGAACATCTACAGCTCCTGGAGCCTCCACTGGTGGTTCTCTAACCTTCACTTCATGTTTATCTTTCTGGTCTCATGGTTCCGAGTCCTGCTGACAGAGGACGTCTGAGTTCTGTCTCCTCCTTCATGTGGTTCTGGTTCCTCAGAGCTGTAGGACTTTAGTGAAACATGAACCTCAGTGAAGGAAGACGAGACAGGAGCTGCTCAGAGCTCAGAGAACTCAGCTGTTCTTTAAAGAAGCTTTTAGTTTCAGGGCAGGAACGGGTACGACTCTTAGGGTTAGCGTTACCATCAGGGTTTATGGGATGCGTATGAAGCATCCTGCAGTGTTAGGGTTAGCGTCAGGGTTAGCGTCAGGGTTTATGGGATGCGTATGAAGCCTCCTGCAGCGTCAGGGTTAGCGTCAGGGTTTATGGGATGCGTATGAAGCCTCTTGCAGCGTCAGGGTTAGCGTNGTATATTTACACACAGTCCTAAGTATAAGTACAAGTTGATAAATTCCACACTTTGCGTAGGAATGTTGGTACACACTGATGATAAATGAGGCCCCTGCACACCAGACTGACTCTGGCTGATCACATGAGAGCTCATTCAGTCAGAGCAGCCAATCAGCTCTCAGCTCCCAGTGGACGGAAACCAAGAGAGGTGGTGCCCCCTATTGTCAGAAACACATCACTGCACACTAACTAACACTGTCTTGACTCAAGTTGTGTAGCTGTTGTGTTACCAGAGTCAGAGTGCTGCTGTCTCCAGCTCAGCGTTGTGTCGTCGTCTCCTGCAGACCTTCGGTTCTTCCTCTGACTCTTCAGCAGCTCCAGCTCTGAGCTCAGCTCATCGTTTCTGTCCTGCAGCTCCTGAACGCAGCACAGACACACACTGTAACGACAAACACACAATCCTACGTGCAGACACACTGCAGGTCTCTGAGGACCAGCTGCTGATGTTGAACAGCGACATCAGCGACACACAGTCAGGTGACCACAGCTGCAGGTATCAGCTGAGGACACCTGAGTTTCAGCTGCGCTCACCTTGATCTTGTGTCCGAGCAGCATGAGGCATTCAGGTGCACAAACACAGACAGATATTACAACCTGCTCCACCTACACACACCTGAGGATGGCAGCTGTTGGTGCCACTCAGCAGACATGAAACCAACAGAACCTCCTGGTACAGCGCCGTGGCTCACTGACTGGAGCCTCGTGTCTGCTGCCCTGCTTCTATAAGCTTTACTAAACAAACCAGATGAACTGTGAGAGAGCAGCTGCTGTCTGAAGAAGATCACGGACGTACAGACAGCTGTCAGTGCTCACTGGTTCTGATCCAATCAGACAGATTCTGAATGGAGTTCTGAATGTCTGGAGGTTCTGGTGAATCACAGATGATGGTGTGATGAACAGCTCATCGCTCACCCTGCACTGCAGCTCGTACTCTTTGACGATCTCGGAGAACCGCTCCTCATGGCTCTGACCGGTGCCGGCCGGGTCCAAGCTGCCAAACTGTCAATCAAACAAAACTGCTGTTAATCAATGGATGGATGGATGGATGGACAGAAGCTGCAGCTGGTCTGAAGTGGACGCTGGTCGACAGCAGAACAGGAAAGACCAAGAAGTCAGAGAGGAAGGCCGTGAATCATTGATGAGCTCCGAGGAGGAGGAACGAGCCGACAGATCACATGACACACACACACACACACACACACACACACACAC
>NW_007579727.1:41801-43342 GCF_000690725.1 Stegastes partitus
TGTTTCCTGTCTCTTTGTGGATGTTTCGTGTCTCTGATCATTTTGTCTCGTTCCTGTTGTTGGTATTTTGTGTGTCTGTGTCGTGTCGTGTCATCACCTTGTCGTTCAGCAGCTGGTCCAGGTCCTTCTGCAGTTTGCTGACTGAACTTTGAGCTTCGTTCAGCTGCAGCTTCACAGAGTTCAGTTCTTCGTCCAGACGAAGGTTCTCCTGCAAACATGATCAGAACCAGAGTTCTGTTTGTTTCAGCACATTGAAACTAGAACCTTCAGTCTGAGCACAGACGACTCAGCGTCAGCATTATTTACATTGAACTGAACTCACCACAGACGTTACGTCAACAGATCAGTGAGTTAAACTTCAGATTCAGGACATTTCAGAGTTTTTCTATATTATTTTTGTCTCTTGTACGGAAGCCGAGAGTGGTCATGGCCGCACATTTTTTTAAATTCTCGAGATAACGGGATAATTATCTCGCCATCTTGAGAAAACGAACACCGTTTCGGCTGTCACTTCAGCCTTCATCAGAAGTTGTCGGACTTCCTGGTGTGACGTATCTTATATCGACAGCTGACCGGGAACTCCGACATGACGTGTCATGAGAACAGCTGACCGGGCACGACAGCTTACAACGAAGCGCTCGTGCCCGGTCTCGTCTGCCCTCCGGCCCCCGCTGGTGACTGAGGATGGAATCCCAGGTGTGTGGGAGGTCCCACACACCTGGGATTCCATCCTGGACCGGGCACGAGCAGGCAAACACAAACACCAATTATCTCGTTTTCACGAGAAAACGATTCTTGTTATCCTGAGATAACGAGAAAATTAACTCGTTATCTCGAGAAGACGGCGAAGAAAGAACAGTAGCGGAAAACGACCGCTCTGGGCTTCCGTACTCTTGAATCATCCATCCATCCATCCATCTTCTCCCGCTTATCCGGGGTCGGGTCGCGGAGGCAGCAGCCTGAGCAGAGCCGCCCAGACTTCCCGATCCGCACACATCCTCCAGCTCTTCCGGGGGGACCCCGAGGCGTTCCCAGGCCAGTCGAGAGACATAGTCTCTCCAACGTGTCCTGGGTCTTCCCCGAGGCCTCCTCCCCTCCTCTTGAATCATTTTCATGTAAATTTTCCCGCCACCTGTCAGTGACAGGTACACAGCCTCTCCAGTGTCTGCAGCAGGTAAATGAAGCTCACCTGTTTGGCGCTGCTCAGCTCCTCCTGAAGCTCCGCCTCCTGCGCCCGCAGCAGCTGCAGCTCCTCCTGCATGGCGCTGCGCTCTCTGTCCGCCTGCTGCAGCAGCGCCTCGCTCTCCTGCTCTGACTGGCTGCGCAGCGCAGTCAGCCTATCACGGAAGTCCTGCTCCAGGTCTCTGCCAATCACAGAGCAGCTTGTCAGTCTGAGCAGTGTACTGTCTTCAGAGCTTCTTTTTAACTAATAACTGATCAATAACCTGTTTGATCAGGACACCAGAGGAGCTCAATATCCCAGATGTCCTACCTGGTCCTGGACACAGTCCTACCTGGTCCTGGTCACAGTCCTACCTGGT
>NW_007579727.1:46694-52317 GCF_000690725.1 Stegastes partitus
TTGTCCAAACTGACTCATAATCGTCCAGAACGGCTCAAAAACGTGTCCAAAGTGACTCAAACTGTGTTTGAAATGACTCAATAACTGCAGAAAACGGCTTTACTACCTGCTAAACTGATTTACACGTGTCCAGAATGACTGAACCGGGTCGTGTTGTTTCTGGACCGGGAACCCGGAGTCTTCATACAGGAGCATGAAGAACATGCAGCAGCAGAGCTCATGGAGGCCACCCACCTGCTAAGACTGTTACTGAGGAGACGGAGTTCAGGACTTGGTCTGACCTGGTTCTGACCGGTCCTGGTTCTGGTCCACACTGACCTGCAGGATGTCCCGGCTGTTCCTGATGCCCTCCTCGGTCCAGAGGCCGATGACCTGGTCGGGGCTGGTGGATCCCGAGCCGTCGTCCAGCCGGCTGAGGACCTTCTGACCCACGGTGGCGCTGAGCAGGGAGGACGAGGCAGACCGGGCTGAGCGCTCCTCCAGAACCGTCTGAGTCTGTAGGATCAACAGAGTGAGACTCCACAGAAGAACATGTAATCTGGACCAGCCCAGTTCTACTCAGGATGTTCAGGACTCCAGTTTAAAGACTTAAAGACGCTTTTCTTCAGATGAGACGCTGAGAACGTTGATTTCTGTTTACTTAGCATCTCAACATGAAGAGCGGACCAGCGCCAGGATGAACTGGACCCAGTACCACAGGAACATTAACGCTGACGGTCCTGAACCACACTCAGGTCTGTTGTTGTTCACATTACTGATGTCAGTAGCTCACAGCTCCCAGTCTGCTGTTCAGCTCCTGATTGGCTGAAACAGTCACCAGGTAACTCAGAGGTAAACAGGTAAACAGGTGAAACTCTGTGGGAAAGTTCCCACCTGAGAGCAGCAGCACCTCACCTGTACCTGAGAGCAGCAGCACCTCACCTGTACCTGAGAGCGGCGGGATGCGGCGGCGCTCATCCTGTCCGTCCTCACCCATGTTAAGAAGCCGCAGCCTGACATCAGACCTGAAGTGCAGTACATGGTGACATGTAGCTGTCTGCGTGTGAGCTGCTACCTGCTCACCTGTTCACCTGTTCACCTGCTCACCTGGCTCTGATTGGACTGATGACTGTCAGCTGCAGCAGAGGCTCCTGACTGGGCTGCAGGCGGTGCTGCATTCAGGAGCTGCTGATAAACTGAGAACTGAGCTGCAGCATGATATAATTTGAGCTATTCAGCTGCACACGCTTTATGTTTTAACTGCACATGTTCAGGTTTGACCTCTGAGGAGATCAAACCACGGTTGTGAGCAGACACAGCTCCTCCTCCCTGATTTAAACATGCTGACCACAGTTAGAGCTTCTGATTGTCTCGGTTTCCCACCGTAGGGACCGTCCTTAAGACTGTCTGTAAATCAGCTGCAGGTTTCAACATTCACTTTGAAGAGACGTCTGGAGACTTTATGTTAATTTATTTAGTCAGAATGTCTGGTTCTAATGCTTTCACCAAACCTGTACTTCCTGTGCAGTCTAACACAATCAGGGCTGTAGCAGGTAATGAGAGAGTCTGACCCCATGTGGCGCCCTCTGCAGGTCGGCTGATCGTATGGGGGTGGAGCAGGACATGGGGGCGGAGCCACACAGCACCTTCTTGAACTCCCTGATGCTGACTCTGCCTTCCAGGTCGGCGTCCAGCTTCCTGAGCAGCACGTCCACGTCCTGTTTACGGTCACAGGCATTTATACATGAGGCCACCGCTGGGCTACAGAGAAGACGCTAACAGGTGAGATGAGCTGACGTGAAGCCCTCCGCTACCTCAGTGTGGAGGTGCTGCAGACCCAGGTGGTCACACACCGCCGTCAGCACATGGCGCCCTCCACCAACCCCGAGCTCCACCTCTTCCTGCTGACGACCTGCTCGACACAGCCAAAGCAAAATAACACAGAAAATTCAGCTGCAAGCTTGACTTCTTCACTTCGGTCACTGAGTTGGTTTTTCTGGAGCTTTCAGCAAAATCCAGGAGAAGTTCTGTAAGATCAGAGGATGGATCAGAGCCACATCATCTTGACACCTGAATAAGTATCATCCTCGATGAAGGCCATGAGACGCTGCTGAAAGCCCAGGCTGAGTCAGGGTCTCTGAAGCTCCTTGAATTGTGTCAGTCTTCAAACTATACTGATCACAGATATTTAAACTGATCATCTGATGAACACCATGTGGTTGTTTCATCCACAGCTTTACTGTATGAATAATTATCCAGCAAACATGTAGCGTCCTGCTATGACGCTAGCTGTCTTTATATTAGTTAGGGTTAGTTAGCTTCCTGCTATGACTTTAGCTGTTTATTTAGCTTCTTTGACCTCAGCCAGACAGTTAGCTTTCTTCTGTATGTTCTATGTGGAGTTAGCTTCTTGCTATGACTTTAGCTACATAGGTAGCATGTTTCTATTACTTTACTGGTGAGCACTTCTACTGTAGAAATGTGTTTAATCTTCTTTCACAGCAGGAACCAAGCAGAACATGTACATGAAGGACCAAACCCTCAGACGGTTCCTCAGGGTCCAGCTTGAGGAGCAGAAGGACGAGGTCAGACACTGATTATAAAATAAAATACCTTCAGTCTGGATGCTCTCCTTCTGACTTCCTGCCTCCTCGTCTGACTTCAGGCTCTGCAGAGGAAACATGGAGGTCAGTGGCTGTCGCTCAGCGTGCGTGCGGCTGTTTCTGTGCTAACCTCCTGTTAAACCAGTTTGAACTCCCAGCGCTGTGTTATGAGAGAGAGGATGCTGGAAGGAGATCTGTGGAGGAGATCTGTGGAGGAGATCTGTGGAGGAGAGCGTGAGCAGCAATCACAGGGAATTCCTGAGCGCTCTTACTTCTGCTACACTGAGCGCATTGTGCGAGTGAGTTCATGTAAAGACGCCCGCGGTCACGCTATAGAGCTTAGCATGGAGCCCCCCACCTCCACCCCCTGTGGGAACCTGAACCTGTGACATCACGGCTGATGTTGACGACTGATCAGAAAAACGAAGGCCGTGTGTCCCGGAGCAAACGTTCAGCCTCCAGCGATGAACATCAGTAAATACTGGACAGTGTTGTGCAACTGTTCTCACCGGAACCCAGAGAAGAACCTTTCTGCTCTAAAGTCCTGCAAACCACTTCACAGGAAACACAAGTCCAGGATCAACACTGCTGCAGGTTAAACAAAAATCAACAAGAAACATATTTAATGATAAACAAACACCACAAAAACAATAACAACAAAATAAACA
The DNA here is from genome assembly GCF_000690725.1 of Stegastes partitus. Taxonomy (NCBI): domain Eukaryota; kingdom Metazoa; phylum Chordata; class Actinopteri; family Pomacentridae; genus Stegastes; species Stegastes partitus. Next base: position 49,945 of record NW_007579727.1, read on the forward strand.
AGTCAAACAACAGAAGAAGCAACAAACAAAGCAGCAGATGAATTCTGACAATAAACTCCATCAGTGGTTCTGTCTGATCCTCATCCTCACACTAACAGACTGGATCCAGTCTGTAGATGGTTCTGGTAGGTTCTGGAGGTAGAACGGTTCTTCCATTGTCTAGAACTGGTTCTGACCAACCACCATCACACATGCTGATGAGCCTGGAACGTTTACCCAGAATGCACTTTGTAAAGTTTCCTCTGGTGACTGATCAGAACCAGAACCACATCCAGGGTACCACTGATTGTTTCTATGACTCTGTGTCATAGACATTAAACTGATACCACTATGATCCATCCCATAATACTGATGCTACCAGCTGCACACAGAGGACATGAACAGAACCAGGTCCAGTGTTCAGACTGAGACACCTGGATGGATGTAGAACTGATCTGGTGTCAGGTTCTAGCAGAACCCAGATGTGCCCTTCCTCCTAAATGTGTTGGTTGTTCTTGACTCTGCTGCAGATCCAACAGAACTCGTTTAGAGTCCTGGATCTGAATGAGTTCATTACAGCAGCGCCATGAAGAACCAACATTCTGATGGTCGATCCGCTCACAGTGAAGCCCAACACTGGACCGGGTCGAGCTCTTTATGTAACTGTCAGCGCTTCAGTTACATAAAGCTGTTCAGTATTTTAAGCAGACAGTCGGAATGGAGCAACAGCACAGACAGAACCAGAACCAGGATCAGATCCACCGTCTGACAGAGTTAACATCTGTAACCATGGCGACGGTACACAGTGAGTCCAGCAACTGAAGGTTCAGCGTTAGCTGCAGCTCCTGAACTCTTCAAATGAGACGAGCAGACGGATCAGAACCGACATGATGCTCTGCTTCAGCTCCGTGTTCCACATCTGTCTCATCACCATCCAGCAGCTGAAGGAAGCCACGATGACTGAAGACGTCAGACGGTCTCCTCCGTTTCACAGGCTGAAGCAGCAGCAGCTTCCTGCTGCAGCTCCTCCACCAGCCCAGCGTCTGCCAGCAGCCACATTCCTCACAATCCCACTTCCTGAACAACCTCCACCGCCCCAAAACCACCAACCCTCCCTCTGGCTCCTCCTCCCCCTCCAGGGATTCTGCTGGATCTCTGGATATGTGAGACGGCCGGACCTCAGCCAGCAGAATGTGGAGTCGTGAGGCTTCAGCAGAGAGAGCAGCGAGCTTCACCTCCCACAGTTCCTGTGGAGCTCTGACAGTCCAGCTCCCATCTGCAGCACCACGCCTCAGACTCACCCACATTAAAGAGCCTCGCTGGTGCCCAAACATCCCATAATTTCCCCTGAAAGCTTCAGGACCAGGATCCTCCAGGTGGTCCAGAAACACCGTCTGCAGCTTCACGTCAACAGAACCTGCTGACACGATAAGCCAACCTCCACAAGAGACGCGAGGAGAAGAAACGTTCCTGCACTCAGCTGATTCCACGTTTGAGACTGTAAAGACTCAATCAGCCACAAACTGTGAGAGCAGAAACGTCCCACGTCCTGACAGTCTTTGAACGTCGCAGTTTCAATCCCAATCTGAACGCGAGCCAAAAACTGGAAGATTTCATCAAAATCACAGAAATTGTATAAAAAAGTATCTGTAAAAAAACAAAAGCTTCTGAGTTTAACTGAACTTTGATTTCCACTGGAGAGAAAAACCCCAAAACACAGAACCGTGAGCAGAACCGTGAGCAGAACCGTGAGCAGAACAGCTCCTGAATGTGTGAAATGTGCTGTGAGGTGTTCAGAGCTCCAGACAGAAGCTCAGCTTCCCAGAGGTGACTGTCGATCACACTGAGAAGGAGGACACTCCACCAGGTGGCGTCTCATTGGTTCACCTGTTAACGAGACACCTGCCCACACCTGGACACGAAGAGAAGATCCTCCCCCTCAGAGGAACTCACCTCGACGCTCTCCAGAGACGTGGCCCGTCTCAGCTTGGCTCTGCGGACGCCGATCGGCGACGAATCCGACGCCTCGGTTCTGCACGGCGGCGAGTCCTCCGAGTCGCAGGTGAGCGCGGCCTCAGGTGTGCTGTCGGGACGAGAGCGGCGGCCATAACGCTTCGTTCCTTTCACAAACTTCGGCTTCACCTCCTCTGGAGCCGCTGACAGGAAGAAGTTAGCAGGAGTCAGACAGGCCTGAGACCGATCAATACCAACACCACCGATCGATACCGATCCAATAACCTGATCAGTCTGACCTGGCTCCAGGTAGCTGCTGTCGTCCTCTGAGGTGCTGAAGTCCAGAGAACGAGACAAAACGGACACAAAGCCTTCTTTAAACTCCTCGAAGTTCACCTAAGGACAAACACACAAGCTGTAGTTGTGTTAACCTGCTGTAGC
>NW_007579727.1:57193-62359 GCF_000690725.1 Stegastes partitus
GTGTTACCCTGCTGTAGCTCCGCCCTCCCAGCAGCGTGTCCAGCAGCAGGGGCAGGTGTGCGTCCAGCTGCAGTTTGCTGCAGAGCTCCGTCAGCTCGTCTCTGTCCAGGAAGCCGGTCGCCGTCGTGTCGCAGCTGTCGAACTCGGCCTTGAGCTGAGTGACGTAGCGGCTTTGCTCCGCCTCCTCCATCACAACGCATCACGCTGCGATGCAACACCTGCAGAACAAAGACAGCATGGCGCTGATAAATCTGATCGACACGCTTCTCGAACCTCTGTATCAAGTATTATTTCCAACAGTCCAACGGTCCTTGAACTAACCATCCCACACAGCAGCTCCATCACATCCATGATCCAAATCTGAGCCTCAAACCGTGGAATCAATTTAAAATCATTTCATTTGACATTTCTCACTTCAGGGTCTGACAAAACCAGATTCAGAGAGTTTCAGGTGAGCTGCAGCCAGAGTTTCCTCAGAGAGACTGAAGGAGAATCCATCCTACTGGATCAGATGCAGCACGGATCAGAACCAGAGAACAGAGGAGCCCGTTGGTGGAGATACATTCAGCTGATGGTGGAACATCACTCTACAACATGTTCTATTGGAATACAGTGATTCTGATTAAATATCATTTAAAGCTCACTTTTGTTTCATGTTTCTGACAGAACTCATGTGATGTGTTCAAGGACCAGCTGAAAGTTACATTTCTGATCATGTTCTTGTCTTTCTACAGTTTGTAGCTGATAAATGGTGTCATTCTGGTGACTGAGACAGAGCAGACAGCAATCTGCTGCTAAACATGTCACCGTCAGATGTCAGCAGTATGTGGAGACATTTTTGGGGGGAAAATGTTGGACGTGTGTCAGAGTCCCAGAAACCCGTCTGGATTGAACATGAATTCTTCTTCTGTCTTTGTGGGAGTTTAAACGAACTCTGAGTTCAGATTCATTAACAGTGATGGTCTTTCTGTGGCTGTTTCTTCTTCTGTGGTGCAAAACAACTGAAACCAAAAACCTCCTGAAATATTTCCTGCAGACACATTCTGTAAACATGTGACTGTTGGGTCACGTAGAGACGCTCTGTTAGATAACCAGGAACCAGCCGCTTCATCTTCATCACCGTCATCATCTTCATCAGCTGCACCCCCAACAAACCTCAGCATCACCACCAGAACTGAACTCACCTCCTTCTCCAGCGCGGCATTTTCTACTTTCATTAAACCAGCAACAACCTGCCTCCTGCACAGGTGCTTCCCTCACCTGGAGACGAGCACCAGCACTGTGGCAACCATGTTTTATGACTTCTCCAGACACTGTGGTCTAACCCCGGTAGGGGGGCCCCACAGGGGACTGTCCTTGCCCCCTTTCTTTTCACCCTCTACACTGCAGACTTCTCTCACCATGAACTACCATCTTCAGAAGTTCTCTGACGAGTCCACCATCGTCGGCCTAATCGCTGACAGAGATGAGAAGGAGTCCAGAGAACTGAACCGGGACTTTGTGGACTGGTGCCTGCTTAACTGCCTCCAGATCAACGGTGGAACTGGTGGTGGATTTCAGCAGGAACACACACTTCTCCTTCACCAGTGAACATCCAGGGAACAGACATGGAGACTGTAGACTCTTACAAATACCTGCTGTTCACCTGAACAATAAACTGGACTGGACTGCTAACACCAGTGCACTCTATAAGAAAGGTCTGAACAGACTGCACCTGCTCAGGAGGTCCTTTGGGGTGCAGGGAGCACTTGTGAGGACCTTCTCCACTCTGTGGTGGCATCAGCCATCCTGTATGGAGGCCTGCTGGAGCAGCAGCATCACGGCTGCAGACAGGAAGAGATTAACTGATATAGAAAGCCACCAGCTCTGTCCTGGCCTGCCCCTCCATCCTGTGGAGGTGGTGGCAGAAAGGAGGATGATGACAAAGCTGTTGTCCGTCATGGAGGACACCTCCCACCGCCTGCAGGAAACCGACCACTGGGCAGCTCCAGATCAGATCACAGATCAATAAGCACTCTCAGGCCGTATTAGAAAGACATTTCTGCATTTTCAGGATATTTCTGAGCATTAGATGAACAAAATGTTTTACTGAGTAAATTAAAACCAAACGAACAAAAAGAATATTGGAAAATTCTCAGCTCGGATCATTTTGCTGGAAACCAGAGCTTCTTCTGTGAGCCGTCAACAGTCCATCTCTGTAGGAGAACATCAGAAGTCGGCTCCTCCAGTCTGAATGTTTTCTGGTTTCTTTCCTCTGTGACAACAAACTGAACGTCTCCGGACCAAACCAGACGTTTGTCATAAATCAGTGGACTTATACAGAAGATAAAATAACGGCCAGCCTGGATCCAATCAGCAGCTTCAACCAGCACATATTCAAGTTTTTGCTGTAAAAACGACTGAAACAGCTGATCAATCACCTAATCAATATGTCTAAAAGCAGTAAATATTGATGTTTATACTTAAAAACAAAGAGTTTAACATCCATCCATTTTCTATACACCGCTCAATCCTCACTAGGGTCATGGGGGGTGGAGCCTATCCCAGCTGACTCAGGGTGAAGGCAGGTTCACCTGGACAGGTAACCAGTCTATCACAGGGCTACACTTAGAGACAGACAACCAAGCACACTCACATTCACACCTACGGACAATTTACAATCACCAATTAACCTCAGCATGTTTCTGGACTGTGGGAGGAAGCCGGAGAACCCGGAGAGAACCCACGCTGCACGGGGAGAACATGGAGACTCCACGCAGGAAGATCCCGGGTGTCCTCACCGGGACGCCAACCGGCGACCTTCTAGCTGTGAGGCAACAGTGCTACCAACTGAACCACCTTGCAGCCCAAGAGTTTAACAGCAACAGTCAATTCATCTAACTCTAAAACCAGCTAATAGTTACTACACACGTTACACATTTCTGCTTAAAAAACGACTGAAACAGCTGATCAATCACCTGCCGATCATCAGTCGATTAGTTCAAAGCTAAAGCAGCAAATATTTGATGTTTTCACTGAAAAAAGACCTTAAACTGCCCAATGTGCTGTTTATCTGACGTCATGTGCTGTTTATCTGACGTCATGTGCTGTTTATCTGACGTCATGTGCTGTTTATCTGACGTTGCTGTTTATCTGACGTCATGTGCTGTTTATCTGACGTCATGTGTCCAGTTTGTTGGTCAATAAAGTTGTTTGAAGCTGAGATGAACACTAAAGTAAAAGTACTCGATTACTCTGAACTCCCTCCGGTGCTCGGTGAACCGCTGTCCCGGTGTCCGAACCGTAAACACGAACGTTCCCGGACGCGCTCGGCTCCGTCCGGTCGGCTCGCGACCCGAACACGCGTCTCCATGGGAACGGAGGAACAAAGGGCTCGCGCCGAGAAATGACCGCGAAGAAAAGTTCACCAGAACCGAGACACGCCATTTTACCGGTCCGGCCAGCGCCGGTTAACGGTGAGCCGCTCACTTAGTTAGCTGGTTGGGGGGTTGTCTTACCGCGGGAAAAGTCCTCCGTTTCTGCTCCGGTAACGTCACGGTTCCTCCGTTAACGGCACCGGAGCTCCGCAGCGGCCGCATCCACCGGAGTAACGGAGTAACGGACACCGACACCGAGGGACCACCGAACACAGCACCGACAGCCGAGGACTGCCGAAGCCTGAGGACCTGCAGGGAGACACCTCCGCTCCGCCTTCACAATAAGAGCATGTGGACGCGGCTCCTTCAGAGCAAAGGCCCGAACCCGAACCCGAACCCTACCAGGATCAGAAGTGAACCAGAAGCTGCTCCAGATGGCAGCAGCAGCTGGTGAATGAGGAACACTGTGAAGCGCTGTGAGCAGCATACAGGTGGTCCTTATTATAATATATATCGATCACTGATTGATTGATTAGCTGCCGGTCCAGTCCGCGCTGTGAGGCTGTGCTGCTGTGAACTGAATGAATGTTTGTGTGAGTTATTGTGTAACTTGTTGAATGTGAGGCGGCGTGCTGGGTTCAGCCTGCAGGTGGCGCTGACACACTTCTCTGTCTACAGGTGGAATAAAGGTGACAAAGCAAAAGTACGAATACACACCATAAAATACTCTGATACAGTCAGAAAAGTGTACTTAGAGTATTAACATAACTGCCCCTGTGAGTGATGACATGATCAATACCTGGGCTGGAGATCAATACCAGGACTGCAGATCAATACCAGGACTGCAGATCAATACCAGGACTGCAGATCAATACCAGGGGCCTCATTTATCATCAGTGCGTAGAAAAGCTTCTGTATTCTGTCGTGCACATGACATGTAGAGAGTGTAAGTCCAGAAACATCCGTATCTATCAAACGAGCGTACGGGGTCGTAGCACATCAGTGCTGATAAATCCCACTGGTTCTTAACCTCCGTACTCGAGCACGTTGCCTTCAGGAACGCCTCCACATCACCATATAGGGCAACAACACGCCTCTTTATAAGCAAGTGAAGGTTTATTTTTTCCTCACCTGTCGTCATCATCGCGGCAAAAAGGGCGAAAAAGAGGAACTTTTATGAAACTGAGATCGAGGTTCTTGTCAGCGAGGTTGAAGCAAACCAGAAAATATTGTTTGGTGCATTAATGTTGGGATGATTTAAAAGAGGTTTGATGTTAAGCTCAGCGCCAAAAAATGCATCACAGCCCATAAAAGAGAACTGATGCAACTGGAGGAGGACGAGTTCATACCAACGTCCACCCAGTGGATAACCCTGATCACTGCAGATGACATGTTTAATAACCAGACTAAGTCCAGCTGAAACATCTCCACTCTGTGACACTCACCAATAAACCAGCCGTCCTCAGCAGCTCCTGCTTGGAGACCCACAGAACTGTTCTGCTCAGTGAATGAGTCGTGTTCCTCCAGGCCGCTGGCAACAACGTTGGATAGCCACAAATGTGCAGCGCAGATTATCTGGATGTTGATTGAATGAAACTCTTTTCTAATAATGTAATTAAACTCATTAGTGATGCTGCTTTGATTGTGATGTGGCTGCAGTCTGTGGCTCCACTTATGTTTATGGCGTTAAGACCTCGTTTGATTTGGACTCATCGGTGATGGCTGTAAGGGAACTGGATGTAGGCTGGGACCAGAGGACTTATGGCATCCACCTGGATGTAGGCTGGGACCAGGGGAGGTATGGCATCCA
>NW_007579727.1:62828-70337 GCF_000690725.1 Stegastes partitus
CCTGGATGTAGGCTGGGACCAGAGGACTTATGGCATCCACCTGGATGTAGGCTGGGACCAGGGGAGGTATGGCATCCAACACTGGGGGCTTGATCCTGCTCAGTGATGCTGGAAACGCTGCATATGTCTCCAACCTCATGCTGGAATGTGCTGGTGGTCAAAACCCCTGAATACTTTCTATTTGTAGTGTCACTGTTCTACCGCTAGATCATGTGCGTACACATGGTCAGAGGTTTGTGTATATTTACACACATTCCTAAGTATAAGTACAAGTTGATAAATTCCACACTTTGCGTAGGAATGTTGGTACACACTGATGATAAATGAGGCCCCTGGTCTGGTGATCAGTACCTGGATTCAGTTCAGCTATTGATCAATCTGATGATCATCAGGAAGTAGTGACTGGTCTCCATGACAGCAGTTTATTCACGTTAACATTTAAATGTCAGTTTAACTGTTTTGTGAGTGAAAACAATTGTTTTTACTTTTGTGTTCATTTATTTGTTTATTGTTTATTTTGGATGTCACGGCGACGTCAGACGAACCAGAAGCTCTGTTGGACTGTTTCAGCATCTGTTGCTGATTCTCAGCACTCGTCCACAGGAAGTGAAATGATGAAAGTAATGCGAGTAAAAACAAAAGACAAACAAATAAACAAATAAATATGGTGTACAACAACATCACAGCAGGAACAGAGGAAACAAATAAACATAAACAATAAACATCACAGCAGGAACAGAGCGGCAGTTTGACAGCTTAGAAACATGAATGAGCTTCAGAGTGAAGGTCCATCACTTCAGGCTGTTCATGTGGTGGTTTGAGCTGCTGCTTGAGTCCTTTGTTAGAAGCATCCTGCTGCACTCTAGTTCAGGTTCGTGGTGGAGAGTTCCAGAGTTTTGCCCCCTTCAGGGGGACCAGACTGGCAGGATGAAGTCCTGTATCCTGGGCAGACCATCACCACTGGTGGAGGCTGAGAGCTCTGACCCCTGGTGGCCAGGTCACAGAACAGCGGCCTTACACGATTATTTAGACATTTAAAAAATTATTTAAGAGAACTAACGTTCATAAAATGTTCAAAGGTGAGCAGGCTGTTTTCTAGAAACGCAGCAGTGATGCCGCCTCACTGACTTTTGTTGTATGTGGAGATTATAGGTTTCAAAGTCGTAGAAGAAGCTGTGACCAGGATGTGATGCGATACGACCCATGAGAAAAACTCATTGCATGCATGAACAGGTTTGTAGCTCGATGTGACAAAACCAAAGCAGTGAAGACTTGGTGCAGATGTACTAACCCTGACCATCAGACTTTAAGTTCTTGTCCAACATGATGCCCAGGTACCTGACTTCATCCTCTTTTTAATCCTGACCTCAAATACAAGATGTGCGGGCCTGTTACGCATGGAGCAGCACATGGATGCAGTTCTTTTAACATTAGGAGTTAGACGGGATTCAGAGATGTTTACTGAAGCCCGGCTCAGATGCTCACCTGCCAGGCGGGACACATGGATGACCATCAGCTCACATCTGGCATCTGGACAGCAGCGTGGTAGGTCATTAATATACATTGTGAACAACAACGGACCAAGAACAGACCCTTGCGGTACTCCATGACACATTGCTGTCTCCCCCCAGGTATGATCTGAACATTGACTTAGTTTATTGAGTGAGACACTGGTTAACAGTGTCAGAGGCCTTTCTAGGTCCAGGAACGATGCCCCTACAACACTTCCTTTATCAACAGAGGCTTTGATCTTCTCTTTGCTGTTTCTGTGGAATGTTTTTGTCTGAATCCAAACTGCTGTGGATGAAGCAGTTGGTTAGACTCTAAGTGCTCCATTCATGTTCAGCTACAGTCTTCTCCAGAACTTCTGGGACTACAGGAAGGATGGCAGTGGACCTGTCATTACTTGCTAAGTCTCTGTCTCCTGATTTGTAAACTGGGTTAATGATTACAGTTTTCCAGCTGTCTGGGAGGATTCCTGTTTGTACTGACTGGTTTTCTAAGTCAGTAACTGGCTCCAGTAGACGGCTCAGATATTTGTCGATAAAAGCAGCATTTAGCTTCTGGATATCCGCAGACATGAGTTACTCATGTTTGCAATCACTTTGCCTTTATCATGGCACTCCTCCTTTATGTAAAGGAGTCTGTGTGAACGTGGTCAAAGTCTTCAGGAGATGACTCAGCAGATTTAACATGACTTGCTAATTCTAGAACAGACTCAGTAAAACACTACTAAAACCATCAGACTCATCCCTATCAGTAACTTTATCACAGACTGCGAGGCGTTTATTTTAGGGTGTGTTTTCTGGCTGGAGTTCGTCTGTTTATTTGTGGAGAGCTGTGACCGTTGGCCTCTTCATGAGTTTGGTGGAATGATTAGTCGTAGCTTCTGCAGCTCAGACACCACGCTGGTCCTTCAGCCAGTGAACACAAGGAGGTCAGTGTTGGCTGTAGGAGTTAAAGCCCTTCTCAGAGCAGGATCTGGCTCTTTGATGATGTGAAGGATGTCACTGTTAAACCATGGAAGGGAGTTCTTCTGAGGGTTGCACTGTGATGTAAATCATGTTTATCCTTTTATCCAGTTAATGTTCAAGTCCCCAAATTATGTGCATTCAGAACCGACAGAAGATTCTTTAGCTCTTTGTAGAAGTTTACGTCATGAGATGGGATTATAAAGCAGAGGTCTGCTAAATGTCATGTTTAGGGAGAGGCTTACACTCAGTCCTCAGCTCTCCAAGTTCACATTTAATTCAAGCTTTAAACTCTTAAAATGCTCCCTAATATAATGAGAACACCCCCTGCCCTTCCCTTGGGCCTGTCTCACCTGAGCAGGTATATCCTGGTATGCTAATGAGCTCAGTCCACCAGCTCTCAGATAGACACAGGAAGTCAAAGTTAGAACCACTAAGTTCTGTATCTGATCTACTTCTGATGTTTATCTGTCCTCCCAGAACTCCGTTTGGTTGTGTTTCAGCATCCAGATGATTTGGGCCTGATTCACCGTGAGACAGAGTTCTGACCATAGATATCCATGTAAAGGCCTTGATGTATGCATCTATTATATCTATATCTATGGTTTTCACTGCCTCTGCTTTAATATGGCGCGATTGGCTGAAGGTTTTTTGGCCTTTGTGGGACTCCATCTTTGTTGACATTCGTCAGCTGTTACAGACAGTTTATCATGAGGGTGATAATCCATAGCCTGTACATTTTGTGGGTAAATACGGGCCACAGAACCAACCTCAGTGCCAGCGATTCCAGGCTGTTCCAACATCTCTGCAGCTAGAGCAGCTCCAAGTGCTGGATGACCTGACTCCATATTCCCCTCCGAGGCTGCTGCAGGAACCCAACAGAACCCAACCCAAGAGCACCTGCGGGTACCTGGTTGCCAACGACGGCCGCTGGCCCCGCCCGTCCACCCGTCCATGCCTCACCAAGAGAGCCCCCCAGCAGCAGTCCCCTCCAGCCGGCCCAGTCCTCAGGGCAGCACTCGCTCCATCCCCCTGGACTGACAGCATCTGGCCCGGAGTCAGGGTGAGCTGGACGGCTGCAGTCACTGCAGATGTTTCTGGTGCATCGGGATGATATTTTGCACGTTTGGGTTAATCTCTGGATGGAGAAGAGGCCCAGGGTTCAGATGAACATCTCCCGCCAGCAGCAGCATCTTGGCTGATGACAGGTTCATTTTCCACCTGGTTGTGGTTGTTTTCAGTGCTGGCTTGAGGACCTGAGCTCGGCTGTCCTTGAAAATCCGCATGAAGACTGTTTTATAACCAAATCCGAAGAGGTCCAGTGGTGTTTGTTCTGTTAGAATGTCCAGTGTATCAGAGCCCATGTTGTGAGGGTTAGGGTTAGAGTTAGAGTCCAGGTGAGCTACAGATGGGTAAGGGTTAAGGATAGGGATAGGGTTAGAGTCCCAGGTGAGCTACAGGTGAAGAAAGCAGGCATCAGTAACAGCAGACTGCAAGTGAGGACTTATTGGCCGGTACTGCTTTGTTCAGTCTGCCTTTGTTTTTACTGGTACCGCTTGAAGGTAGAATGCAGGAGCTTGTTGAAAACCCAGAAAAGGGTCTTAGAAAGTCAGCAGAGGAGATCAGAAGCAGCTGCTGAAAGACTTCTGCTCATGAGTGGAGCCTGCAGACCTCCCAGCTGCTGCTGCTGCTGCCATCTAACCCGAATGCAACAAGTCTAAGCTGGAATAAAACCTGTTGTATCAGCTTTCCATGGACTTATGGACAGATAACACATTATACAGATAATATCTGACATCACAAGTCCACTACAGCTGCTTCCTGCCTTCAGCAGATGCTCCTTCATGTCATTACTGCCTGATGTTTCTGCGACATTTGAACAATCTCAAGTAAAATGGACTCATTCAGACTGAAGGAGAATGGTGAATGTGATGAGTGTAGGAGTGTTCTGGATGCTTCCTTTCCACATCCGGTTGATTACTCAGTGGTGATGATGACAGAAAATATCAACAAGTATTAATAACCTGGATCAGTAACCTGAGCAACAATCTACTAACCCTAACCCTAATTCCTAATGACTATTATTGTTATTATTATTATTATTATCACTACTACTACAGGTCCTGGTATATATATATATATATGTATATATATATATAACAACCCGTCCCAGGTCATCAGTGATCCGTGTGTGTGTGTTTTTCAGCTCTAACTGTCAGAATCGATGCTTTTGTCTGAATTGCAGCAGAAAATACAAACATTCAGATAAAACCCCTGAAACGTGTTTCCTTCACTTCTGACCGTTTCTTCATATCGGGACTTTGTTTTCATCTAAATCTTATGTGTGAATTGTTTTTCTTTTAATTAGCACAAAGTCAGAAGATTTAAATGTCTCGTCGTCCACATTCAGCGGCCATAAATCCTGCAGCACCTGAAGGCATCAGCGGAGAGCTGCGCTGTGATTGGTGGAGAGCAGGTGTGTCGTCAGAGGAGGCGGTCCGAGCAGGAAGTCAGAGGAAATGAATCAGCAGAGAGGGAACAGTCGGAGCAGCAGAGACAGACAGACGGACGTACCTGCGCAGGTGAGTTCACCACCTGACTGTTTCTGATCCTCTGAACATGTGGAGCTCAGGCAGAGGTTCGGTCTGAGCAGGAAGTCACCTGCAGCACAACAACCACCTGAAGGTCCAGCATGACTTCAGGTGAGCTGCAGACGTCCTGATCTGGACTGACCAGAACCCAGACCTGATTCCTGGTCCAATTAATTCTTTGTCTATTGTTGTGCTTTGGCTCTGACTCAGTAGTCTGGTTCTGGTTCTTGATGTGAACCCAGTCCGACTGAAACCAGCCATGAATGAATCTGCTGATGCTTCAGCTTTTATTAGAACCTTCTACGTTCACCGCTTTTGAAATGTGAACATTTTCTGAAGCTAAATAAAAAGTAAAAACAAGTTTTCATCATCAAACAGAATCCAAAATGTTGGTAGAAAACACTCCGGTTCTGGTTCAGTACCGCTTCTGTATCAGCTGACAGACTGAACGGGTTTGAGCCTGAAAATCTGCTCTTTTTATGTTAAAGTTATTTTTTTGGCCTTTGTGCCTTCATTAGATAAAACAGAGAGACGGGAAGTGGGGAGGACCTGCAGCAACGGGCCATGGGCGGGATTCAAACCCACGACCACTGCTTCAGGGTCTGTAGCCCAGAACCCGGGTCACCAGCTCAACCAGTGGAGCGATAGCGGCACAGATATCTGCACTTTAATTTAATCTAGGTGTCCTTCTTCATTTACACCAAAATAAACTCTAGAAATCATTTGACTCTGGTCGAATCTCCTGAGTGGAGGGCTGGGTTAAGGTGAAGTATGAGATTAATCTAGGGTGGGGTTGGGTTAACGTCTCCAGTTAGGGTTAGGGGGGTTAGGGTTCAGGTCAGGGGGGTTAGGGTTAGCGGGGCTAGGGTTAGCTGGATTAGGGTTAGGGGCGTTCGGGTGTATTTCAGCTTTTCTATTTGTGGTGTTCATCTTCAGGCGTTGCAGCTTTAAAAGCTCCTGATGGAACGTTGAACCACCTCCCAGACATTTCTGGATTAAAATGAGAGAGTCTTAATAAAACAGACCTGACAGGTGAGTCGAGGTTTACCTGAACCCTCCTCTGTGTGGGCAGCTCTGGTTTACTTTGGCACTTCACTAAAACACTCCTTCACCTGTCCACACCTGGAGCCGCCTCAGCTGTCCACACCCAGCGCACCTCGTCTACCTGGAGGAGAAGCTGAACCTTTGGTGTGGACGTTTCTCGTCTGTTTACTGACCAACGTTCAGGATGTTAGGGTTGCATGTGGTTGTTTTCTCTCCAGTGGAAACTGAATGAACTTCACTGTGGACAGAAACGGGCCTTCATGAGCTGTGATGGAGCGGAGACGGACCTAAAACCACCACCTTACTAACCCTAGCTAACCCTAACTAATCCGTACCAACCTTTACTAACCTTTACTAACCCTTACTAACCCTAGCTAACCTTTACTAACCCTAACTAACCCTAACCCAAGAGTTTCAAACGTGGACAGAAAGCCTTGGGATATCACAGTAAAGCTGAGTTGAAGGACACAGAGAGCAAAACATTCACATTAAAATCTATGTGAATGACTAAATCACATTTATGTAAATGAATAAACTCGTTAATAATCTAAACTTCTGCTCCAGCTTTAATGACAATAACCCCAAACTACAAACAGAGAAACCGTGGTTATCATTTAAGTAAAAGTCAGAATCAGCAGCGTTCAGGGTTCGGTTTGTGGTTCACTGCTCCTGTTTTCTTGTGTTTAGTGAGTCTGGTCAGCGATGGGCGGTCAGGTGACTTCGTTCGAGAACGTCCACGTCGTGGTGGTCGGCGGAGGATTCGGAGGAATCGCAGCCGCTCAGGACCTGAAGTCTCGAGGAATCAAGTTCACGCTGATCGACATGAGAGACGCTTTTCACCACAACGTCGGCGCTCTGAGAGCCTCGGTCCAGCCAGGTAAGGCTCACCTGGTGGTCCAGAGTTGATGTGGTTTACTCGTATGAGTCCATGTTGGTCTTTTACTGTCAATATTTAATATTTAAGTTTAAATTTTACCAGTTTTAACTTTAACCTACTTTTTAAACATATTTTTGTTTATTCATTAATTTTTGGCATAATCAGGTTTTTCATTAACGATATATTTAAATATATATTAAATCAGTATTTCAGTGTTTTGTTCAAACTATCCTTCTGCCGTTAATTCATTTTATTATCTGTAGTTTTACGTCAGGCCTCGTTCAGCTCACATTTTTAGAACTTATTTGTTCATTTCCTCTTTTTAAGGATTGTTTTGTGCATAATTAGGTTCACTTTGTCTAAATAAATATCTGCAGTTTATACACATTTTAATGGAAATAGTTTAGTTTATTTGTATTTATAGTGATGTTTAACTTCTTTGTAGAAGTTTGAAAAAAAAACAGTTCTTTGTCTTTCTGGGTTAGTTTTTCAATCCAGATATAGTCTGGGTTAGGGGTTAGATATA
>NW_007579727.1:71657-81826 GCF_000690725.1 Stegastes partitus
ACATTTCCTTTTCTTTCTCTTCCTTTTCTGCTTCACGTCTTGTATGTAACAAAAAGCTTAAAATATATTTGAACAGAGGAGCTGAAGCAGAGACTCGGAGGAACTCGACCTCCAGCGAGTCTCTGATCACAACTTCAGCACCATGACCTCTGACCTCTGGCCCGGTTCTGGTCGGCAGGTTTCGCTCAGACAACCTTCATCCCGTTCAAAGAAACCTTCGGAGAAAGTTTCATCCAGGGTCGAGTCGAACGGATCGACACCGACGGGCAGCTGGTCGTCCTGGAGGGAGGAAGGGTGAGGAGGAGGAGGAGGAGGAGAGGAGGAGGAGGAGGAGAAGGAGGAGGAGGAAGAGGAAGAGGAAGAGGAAGAGGAGGAATAAAGTAGCTCTATTGTCCTTTCCTGCTCTTCAACACTGAACCATGGACGACTGAATTTAACTTGATGAGCAGAACTCAGAACCCGACGGGTCCATGTGGAGCTGAACAGACTCCACCAAGTCCTGTGAATTAATTAGAACATAGAATTCAGCTCGTTAACGTGACTCTGAGTCAAAGCCATAAAGAAAGAAAACTACAGGAGGTGGAGCCTCCTGGTTGGTTCTGATTCTTCACGTTTCATGTTTACACCCAAGACATCAGATACGTTAGCATTACACAGCTAATGTTAGCATTACACAGCTAATGTTAGCATTACACAGCTAATGTTAGCATTAAACAACTGATGCTAGCATTACAAAGATCACGTTAGCATTACACAGCTCACATTGCTGTAGCAAACCACATCCTCATAACAAAAGCTGATGCTAGCATTAACATATCGATTAAAAACTAATTTCAACATAAAAGTCTTGCGTTGCCACATTAAGCCATGTTACCATTTAATGTTATATTTATGTTAGAATAACAAACTGCAGTTAGCATAGAAGTTAGCACAACATGCAAATCCGACTTTGTCAGGCTAACAGTTTCCCTCTGTTTCCAGTGTTTGTGCTAAGCTAGGCTAAAAACATCATGCACTTCCAACAGTCACGCAGATTTTCAGTTTATGCAGTTTTTGATGCAGCTCAGCTGATCAATCGGGCCAACGCGTTAACAACACTTTTATTGATTATGTAACAATATAGTCTTAAAGGTTCGTTTTCATATTTATTATTGTTATACATTTATTCTAATGAGTCAAAATATGAACATTATTTCTGACATTTTTATTAGACACAACAAACATCACAGCAGGTGTGACTGTGTTCAGTTTATTAATAACAATAAAGAATAAAATAGTTCCTTTGATAAAAGCGGTTCAAGTTAAATAAAGTCAAACCAATGGGCTGTGTGTCGGACACGAGGCCTGCAGCTGCTCATTGGGTCACTTTGTTATTAGACATGAATGATTTTTATCACTAATTGTGCTCAGATGAGACCAGAAGTGTTCTGGTGAAAGTCCTTTAATGTGCTGATGAGGACTGAAGTCAGGCGTTCCAGGTTTGATCCAGACTGTGGACAGGTTTTACTGCCACCTGGTGGTTGGATCAAAACTCACACACGATACCAGGATGACTGGAAAATGATTGGCCAGCACTGTCGAAGTCTGACAGAGTGTTCTGGTCATTTCTCTACAAAGTGGATCTAACAAGATCAATAGATCGATAGACTGATAGATATTTAAACATCTGGTCCAAATGGAATCAGGAACTCGGGGCGTCTTTTAGTTTGTTTCTCTGGTTTCTGAAATCTTCATGATTTGTGGCCCGGCAGGAGATCCGGTTCTCCCACCTCCTCCTGTGCACCGGCACCGACGGTCCGTTTCCAGGGAAGTTCAACACGGTGGCGTCGCATCAGGCGGCCGTGCAGGCCTACGAGGACTTCGCCAAGCAGGTACGAAGACATGACGGCCGAACTGTGCAGAACCAGGACGTCCTCCAGGTGATCCATTCTGTGTCTGTGTGTCCAGGTTCTGGCTGCAGAGTCGGTTCTGGTGGTCGGAGGAGGCTCGACCGGGGTGGAGATGGCCGCCGAGATCAGAACCGAGTATCCAGACAAGAAGGTGATGGAGTCGCTCTGGGAGCAGGACGGGTTGCAGTCGCTGGTTCTGCCCGTCTCAGAACAAATCCTCAAAATCAACAGTTTGCTTTAATTAGTCTATAAAATACTCAGAACTCATCATCACGGAGCCTCCAGGTCCAGGTTGACTTTCTGGGAACATGTCGGTTCCGGGACTTCAGAGTTCTGTAAGAAAAGAATAAATTCAGCTTTGAACTGGTTTGTGGCCAAAGTGGACCCGTCTGGACGTCCAGCCAGCAGTGAATCTGATGAAACACTTCAACAGCAGTAACTAATCACAGAACCATGAACCGACCACGGAGGTCCGTTTGAGGGCTCGGCTCAGCTCGGACACGTTCTGAATCATTGTGGATGAATTTGAAGCAAATTCTGACCATTTTTGAGTCAACTCTGACTGATGGAGATATTTTATGTAAAATAAATCATCTTGTCTCTGGTCTCCATCGTTCTGACAGAACACGTCTCTGAGTTCTGTCTCCTCCTTCATGCGGTTCTGGTTCCACGGAGCTGCAGAGAAACATGAACCTCAGAGAAGGAAATCAAAGCTCAGAGTGCTTCAGACGGTTGAACTCCCTGTTTGGGTTCTTCTTCCTTCATCTTTCTTTATCTTCCCTCCTCCAGGTGGTTCTGATCCACTCCCGGACGGAGCTGGCCGACCCGGAGCTGCTGCCCAGCGTCAGAGATCAGGTCAAGCAGGTTCTGCAGGAGAAAGGGGTGGAGCTTCTGCTGGGTATGTACACCTGCTCCACCTGCCGACGGGTGAGTCAGCCCGGTTCTGTTCAGTACCAACCTGCTGCTGCTGTGTTTCAGGGCAGAAAGTGGCCAACCTGTCGGAGCTGCCGCTCAACGTGGTCCAGAAGGACACGGTTGTTACCACGGATACCGGAAACACGGTGACGGCAGACCTGATCATCAGCTGCGCCGGACTCAAAGTGAACTCTGCTGCCTACGCCTCCAGCCTCAGTGAGCAGAACCACCCACACGGACCCAAAGACTGGGTCTGACATGCTAACAGGGAGCAGCTAGCTCATCAGCTGACAGGCTGAAGGCACAAACAGCTCCTCACACCATAAACACTGGCTTAAAAACTAACGCTAGCATCATCAGAAGGTATCGTTCACTTAAACGTTACGGCCAAACGTGCATTAGCGTAACGACAACTAATGTTGAAATGAAAGAAGAGAGAGCACACAAATCAGTTTAGCATTAAAATATTCACGTTAGCATAGAAAAGCTTGTTTTACAATAGAACACCTACATTAGCATAAAAAGATGTGCTAGCATTAAGCCACTAATTCTACCATAAAATATTAATGGCACTTAGCGTTACGAACCCTATGATAGCATTGTTAAGCTTATGCTAACATAAAAAAACCTGATAAACTGATCTGCACTGATAAATACAATCATATGATACATTTAATATCAAATTGTAGAAGATCTTATGCTAGCAGAAACAATTCAGTCGTAAATATTACCGTCAAGTTTACGTATGAAAAGACGAACATTAGCAGGTAAAGGTTTCAGAGAAAAAGATCACGGTTAGCCTCAGTTTGAACATCAGTGACTCCTGAGGTCAATGAATCGATCAGTTATTGATCAGTGTTTCTCCTTCAGCCGGCTGTCTGGCCGATAACGGAGCCCTGAAGGTCAACGACTACATGCAGGTTGAAGGTTTCTCCAACATCTACGCTGCCGGCGACTGCACCGATGTCAGAGAGCCCAAGATGGCGTACCACGCTGGGCTGCACGCCGCCGTCGCTGTCGCCAACATCGCCAACAGTTTGAGCGGGAAGGCGCTAACGACGTATCGCACAGGTGCGTGCTCACCTGAGAGTTTCCTGTCTGTGTTTTCCGTGTTGCCCGTTGCCTGACGTTCATGTGGTTGCCTGTCTGTGTTGCTGGTTGCTAGGTAACGTCACCCTGTTGATGGCGTTAGGCCGAGACGATGGAGTCGGTCAGTTTAACGGGTTCAGGTTGCCTCGTTTCCTCGTCGCTTTTGGGAAAAGTCGAAATCTGCTGGTGTGGAAGAGCTGGTGGGACATGAACCAGAAACAGCCCTGATGCACACATTCATTTATCATGATTCATGTTCTCTTTCCAAAACAATCTGTTTTTATCACCGCTGCTGCCTGATGCTAAGCTAGTTGTGTTTCATGTTTACATACATCCAGGATGCTGATTCTAACAGCTTCTTAATGGCCAATTTTACCATTTAGACAATAAAATTACTGTTTATAATCACTTTACAGTCCAGTAAGAAACAGCAGCTAATAGCAGTGATAATGCTAAGAGCAGGACAGTTAGGTCCACAGGTAGAGACCAACCAGGCCCACATAGCTAATGTTTAAACGCCTTAAAAAAAACTGATGTTAGCATCTAAAAGAAACAAGTTAGCATAAAAGTAACAGTCTGACACCAAAAAAACAGCATTATCAAAAATAATTATAACATTAAAACACTTTAGCTTTAAATGTTAGCATAGACAAACTAATGTTGGCATACAATACAGATTAACATGAACCGAAGCATCAGAAGAATAGCATTAGCATGAAATGTTAGCATTAGCTGACATTCTGAAAACACCTGTTAGCGCAACAAAACTGATCGTTACTATAAACACACCAGCGTTAAAAAACGTTGACATTAAAAAGCTGCTATTAGCATAAGGTAACTGAAAAATTAACTTTCCCAATGCAACAGTTAATTAGCACCGAAAAAACCAATGTTATCATAAAACACGTCGATGTTAGCGTTGAAACATCCTGTGAGTTGCTGTAGACGATCCTGTTGTAGTTAGTTTGTACACAGATTATATCTAAAGTGCATTTTTGCATAAAGTTGACATGTTTACTTTTGTTTACCTGCTTGTTTGTGCTGCTTTATTTGTATGTTTACAAAACTAAACAATTTATCATCAGCTTTATTCAACTCGTCTGGATTTTTGTATGAATGTGTTGTTTTCCACATGTGACCAAAATAACTAAAGAAATGCTGGTTTTTACTGAAAACACAGAATAAAGACAAATGACACATTTAAAAACAGCCTTTATTGAATTTATTTTCCAAACAATAAATGAAATATTTGAAACACAACAACTTCAGTGAGTTCATCCAGAAGACGTCTGATCATCGTCATCCAGTCAAACAGCTTCTGTTTGTTTCAGACTAATTCAACGGATCAATATTGGTATTGATTAATCACCCTGATGAGAGGAGCAGCAGCTGAAACCCTTCCAGCTGTGATCATCTAAATAAATGAACTGAGGAGACTCTTCCAGCAGCCAATCAGGCACCTTCATACGTCAATAAATACTAATCGATCAATAAATAGATACAAAACTTCTGGTGGTTTTCAGCTGCAACGAAAAACGGACGAAAAGATTCTGATCAGAAAACAGGTGAAGTCAGAAATGAATGTAAAAAGAAGCAAAAAAGGAGAAAGAAGTTCAGTTTGAGCTCCTGAAGCTGCTTCGCCCGAGTCTGGACCCAAGAGTCAAACATTCTCTGCAAACTACAGGATTGTTCAAAAGATTTGAAGCTGCCACAAAAGTTCTAAGAACTAAAGAAGAAAAGATGCAGCTTCCACAGTCTGGATGTGACAGAACCGGTTCAGCTCCGAGTGGTTCCGACAGAACAGAACCGGTTCAGCTCCAACAGGATGGAAAGCTCAAGACTCACAAAGTCAAAGATCAAAACCCGTCGATGAAGCTTCTGTCACTGGACTTCATTTTGTAGGATTCAGAACCAGCTTCCACCCAGTGAGCAGCGACCAACACTGAACCCAAACCGCTTTCAGAACCAGCAGGTGACCCGACCAGGTTTATGACCACAGGGAGCCCATGAACCATCGATGGACTCAGATTCTCAACCAACCAATGTTTAGATGAAGATCTTTGAGTTTTTCTTTCTTTCAAGCAGAAACTGATTAAAATCATTAAAACCTGAAGCTGCTCAGAAACGGCTTCACGGTGAAACGGGTCAGAACGTCCTGATGTTCTCGGACCTGAAGTCTGCAGTCGATCAGCTGATCAATAACACCTGCTGTTCTCTTGTCCAGCTGCTGCCCTTCCACATGAACCTCCCATGATGCCCGGCGGTGGCGCCTCCTACTGGCTCTTGGTCTTGGCGCCGCGCCGCAGGTAGGTCTGGTAGAAGAAGTTGGAGAAGAGCAGCAGGTAGCTGAGGTACATGAGCGCCGCCCAGACCACGTTGTCCAGGCGGGACGGACAGTCGCCCTGCGGCATCCAGCCGAACACCAGCGCGCTGACCAGCAGCCCCATCAGCATCTGGCCGATCTGGGCGCTGGTGATGAGCGCGGCCAGGGGGCGGGGCATCTGCAGGCCGGCGGCGCGGGCGGCGTAGTAGCTGTACATGAGCGCGTGCACGGCGTAGTTCATGGTCATGAACCAGCCGCCGCCGGCCACCATGTCCTTGTAGGAGAACCAGGAGTAGAGCAGCACGGTGATGTGGTGGTACCAGTGCAGGAAGAGCAGCTTCTGCTTCCTCAGCACCACGAACGCCGTGTCACCTGCAACAGACACACGTCAGACTCCGCCCACAAGCTCACCTGAGTCACCTGACACGCTACACGTCTGGAAACATAAAATCCTGCAGCTCTACGCAAACAGAACCACGACGAGAAGAAACGGACCGAAGGTAGAAAAACGGGATCGTAGAAATCTGAAACCATCGTGTTCCCCTCACTGGAATAGAGCTAGAGCATGTAGAATATAGAGCTAGCATACATAGAATATAGAGCTAGAGCATATAGAACATAGAATATAGACTTTGAATATGTTAGAATACATAGAATATAGAGCTAGANGGGTTAGTATGGTTAGTATGGTTAGTAGGGTTAGTATGGCTAGTATGGTTAGTAGGGTTAGTATGGTTAGTAGGGTTAGTAGGGTTAGTATGGTTAGTATGGCTAGTATGGTTAGACTAACCCTATCACAGTCACATCAACAGACACATGATGTCCACAGAGGAGCTCACTGGACGTGTGACTGGCAGCATCCTCTCAGTCGTGTTCATGTCTGCGTTCTTCACACATTCAAGCTGGAGGCCACAAAACATACGTTTCATTAAAACTTCTTGCTGTCTTAGGTTTACTGATGAAGTCCACGCTCCCTCCTTCTGCACTGAACGTCCGTTACTGTGAAAGTCCACTTTCCAAAAACTGTTGAAGCTTAGAAATGTGACCAATAAACAGATCTGTGCTCTTGACCTGCAACTGTCCGCTGAACCCGGTCTATCTTCTGTCACTCTGGAATCAGAGCGCCCCCTGCCACGAGGCCAGAGAACGGCCTGCTTCACCTGGAACCTCTTCTCAGCCGATTATAATGCTCAGCACACGGAACACATTACACACATACAGTTGGTAACAAAAAACACTGAACATGGTTATATACATCAGCTGAACTATGGAACATCAGTTCATATATTATTAAATGTGTTTGAAACATGTTATTGCCGACATCCAGACGGCAGCATCCCGTCACTGCAGGCAGCAGGTAGCGAGGGAGGGATTGTACGATCCAAGGTGAGGCTGAGCTTCTCTTCCAGTTATTTGGATGGAAACTGAGAAAATTCAGTGATTTTGAATTAAAAAAATCATCAAAATTTGTGAAGCTAAATGAAAGAATAAATACTTTATAGTACAAAGGATCAATATAACCATTTATAAATGATTTTATCATTATATTTCTTTTTCTTTCCGTGATGGTGGGTCAGGCTCTGCCTCCCCTGACATCACTGTTGTGAACAGGTGGGTCTTTACCTAGAATTAAAGGAATCGAGAGTTCCAGACCTCCACAGCCTGGACGTCCACCTCTCTGTCTTCATGAATGTGAGCTCTTCTCTCCATCAGGCCACCAGCGGTGAGGATCAGGAACCAGACTCATCCATTCATTGGGCCTGTTCACTCTTCACATCACTGCAGCTCATCCACGCCTCCAATGCCTTCATGATGCCAATGACACTCATATGGATCAGTGATGAGACCCCCCACAGAGAGGAGATCATCACATGGTCCGGTGGTGCACCTCACCCTAAACACCACCGAGATGAAGGAGCTCACCAGGACCACCGGACCACCGCACAGACAGCACACTTCTATGAATCATTCAGGGGAGGAAGTGGAGTGTGTGGACGTCCACATCACAGCAAAACAGTAAAAGAGAAAAAGTAGACGAGCTGATAAGGACCAAAACACTGAAGTTCTGTTTTGGTTGAATGAACCTTCAAACTGTCAGTGTTTTGTTGGTTCCTGGTATTTGTTCTCTTTTGCTGCCACCTGGTGGCCACTGCGGGGAACTACATATGAGCCCAACGTGTTTCAGTGAGAAATGAAACGACTGTGAACAAAAACGAGACAGAGACTGCTGCTGGTCCAGAGTTCAGCAGAATAAAGTCAGATTCTGATGAAGTTCATCTTTAACTAAAGATCATGAATCTGCTCGTTATGATCAGACCCACATCAGCAGCAGCTTGTGGCCAGCAGGGGGCAGCAACAGGCCCATCAAGATGGATCAGGATCAGTCTGATGGACTAAACTGGTCTCTGATTAAGGTCTGATGGTTCACCTTCAGTCACACAGTCTGACCAGAGGGTTGAACTACGAAGCCAGTTCAACAGATCCAGACCTTCTCTGTGTAGCGGCTCCAAATGAACCAAAGCTCCAGCAGAGACCACAGGTATCATGAAGGAGGTCCAGCTTCCTGCTTCAGACTCTGTTCTCATTAAAGGAGGCGTTAAGGCGTCACGTGACTCTTCTTCTGCCCTGAATGAATCGATGACGAGCAGCTGCTTCAGTCAGCTCCTTGTTTTAATGGAGAACNATATAGTTAGAATATATAGAATATAGAGCTAGAACATATAGAACATATAGAATAGAGATAGAACATATAGAATGTAAAGTTAGAATTCATAGAATATAGAGCTAGAACATATAGAATGTAGAGTTAGACATAGAATATAGACTTAGAATATATAGACAATATAGTTATATGATATAGTTATAATATAATTATACTATAGTTATAATATATAGAATATATAGTTAGAATATATACTGTATAATATAGTTAGAATATATATAGCAGGGCTTCTCAACTGGTCTCACCCTGGGACCCACATTTTCCCGTGGTCATTAAGTCGTGACCCAGTTTTACTTATAATTCAATGTTCAATATAGTTTCCTGTGCAACATGCATTTCAGAGCTTATAGCCATGTATAGTAACTGGACCATGACCGCTGCATGTACAGAAGTGAATAAAATAAATATCAAAACTACTCTAAGAAAAGTTTTGGCCTCATCAGGTCATTTGTTACTCCTGATTAGAGTTCCAGAGTCTGGGCTGACAGCAGACAGAGCTGCTCTCAGATCAGGTAGAGGAGCCTCCGTCACACCACCGGGCTGAGCTCAATGTTCTGAGATCCAAACTGATTTCCTGATTCCAGCACAGTGAACCAATAGGCGGCTATTCGGGTCCAGTCCTAGTATGAAAACCCACATTTTCAGTACTCCGGGTCATGTTTTTGCCATCTTGCATCCCGACATCAACACAAACTTAAAATGAACGTCAAACAAACTATGGTTACCATGCCTGTCAAAATAAAAGTCTTTTCAAAATAAAAAATAAGTCCAACCTGAGACGCACATTATATATTATTTCATTTTGACCAGCTGTCCGCGACCCACCCAGAACAGGTCCGGGACCCACTTTTGGGTCGCGACCCAGCAGTTGAGAACCCCTGCTATATAATATAGTTATGTATGTAGTTCCTGTGGAGTTACGTCCTGCAGAAGCAGCTGAGGAATGAAGGATTCGTTTATTCATTACGTCTATTTGCAGCCAACGGTTTATTTTTGGTGATTTTTTAAAATGAAAAACGTAAACGAGTCGTTTTGATGAACGAACTGGAAGCAACAAGTTCAGATGAAGGACCAGGAAGTCAGAACGTTGATCAGGTTTCATTTTCTACAGTTTCTGGCTGATGATCGTCGACCACCGGCTGCAGACTGAGTTCAGTCTTCATATAACCTCCTTCTATATAACCCTCATATTATACACAACATTATATATAACATTATATATAACATTATA